>NW_027624733.1:37500-65293 GCF_034508935.2 Berghia stephanieae | reverse complement strand
CAAAACCGCCCCGCCCTGAAAAGGGAGGGCGCTGAGCGTGGCCCCAAACCCCGGGCCCCCCCGCCAGCGGGAGGGGTGCGACTCCCCCCCGGGCAGGCCGGGGCGAGTTGGAAAGGTCCCCGCCGCGGTGGGTAAAAGCCCGGGGAAAGCGACCCCGTTCGGACCCCGCCGCGGGTGAAGATCTTGGTGGTTTTTAGAAATATTGAAGGGGAGTATTTTTTCAAGGCCGGGGGGGAAGGGTTCCCCCGGGAACAGTGATGAAAGGGGGGTTTTGAGCGGTCCTAAGGGGGGGTTTTACCCCCTTTGTTAAAAAGGGGGTACAAAAACACGCCCCGGGCGGGGGGGCCCGAACGGGGCCGCGTGGGCCTGTCAGTCACCCTGCGACGCCGAAAGGGAACCCCGTTAAGGTTCGCTGGGAAACCGGGCGGCGGAGAAGGGCCCCCCCTCTTTCGCGATTTTTTCCCGGCGTGGGGGGCGCCGCGGCGACGCCGACAGAACGGGGAACGCTGCCGTGGGCACCGGGGAGAGCCGTCGTCTCTTTTTAAGGTCTGGTTCGCCCTGGAATCGGGTCGACCGGAGAAAGGGCTGGCCAGGCCGAAAAGCGTCGCCGTAAGACATGGCTGCGTCCGGAGCGCTCACGGCGGTCCGTGAAAACCCCGTCGAGGGCACGTCAATCTCGCTGCCCGGCCGTACTCATGTCCGCAGCAGGTCTCCTAGGTTAGCAGCCTCTGGTCCACGGAGTAATGTAGGTAAGGGAAGTCGGCAAAATGGATCCGTAACTTCGGGAGAAGGATTGGCTCTGAGGGCCGGGACGGTCGGGCTAGGGGAGGAAGCGGGCAGAACCGCACGCACCCTGAGGGGACACTCCGAGGGGGAGAGACGTGCGCGGAAACCCGTGGGGGCCCCGGGCCGAGCGGCCTCGCTCGGCTGACGCCCCTTCGCGGGGCGCGTTGGCTGCGCGGGGGACAACCGACGCGACCTCCGACTCACGCTGTCTCAGAACTGTCACGGACAGGGGGAATCCGACTGTCTAATTAAAACAGAGCGTCTCGACAGCCTGAAAAGGTGTTTACGGGACGTGATTTCTGCCCAGTGCTCAGAATGTCAAAGTGAAGAGATTCGCATAAGCGCGGGTAAACGGCGGGAGTAACTATGACTCTCTTAAGGTAGCCAAATGCCTCGTCGTCTAATTAGCGACGCGCACGAACGGATTAACGAGATTCCCACTGTCCCTATCTACGCCCCGGCGAAATCACAGCCAAGGGAACGGGCTTGGTGAAATCAGCGGGGAAAGAAGACCCTGTCGAGCTTGACTCTAGTCCGACTCTGTGGAGGAGCGTGGGGGGTGTAGCATAGGCGGTAGCGTCTTCGGGCGCGACAGTGAAATACCGCTACCCCCGCGGGACCTCCACTTACCCGACGGAGTGGGGACTCGGCGCCTTCTTGCAGGTAGGAGGCGTACGAGGTTCAGACGTCAAGCCGCCGTCGCGTCGGGCTCGGGGAGTCCACCGACTCCCCCCGACGCGGTCACGACGGCGACAGCGACCCTGCCGGGGACAGCCTCGGACGGGGAGTTTGACTGGGGCGGTACATCTTCTAAAGCGCAGCGAAGGTGTCCCAAGGCGGGCTCAGCGAGGACGGAAACCTCGCGTAGAGCAAAAGGGCAAATGCCTGCTCGACCAGGATTTTCAGTACGAATACTGGCCGTGAAAGCGTGGCCTATCGATCCTTTCGACGTTGGGAGTTTCAAGCGAGAGGTGTCAGAAAAGTTACCACAGGGATAACTGGCTTGTGGCGGCCAAGCGTTCATAGCGACGTCGCTGATTGATCCTTCGATGTCGGCTCTTCCTATCATTGCGAAGCAGAATTCGCCAAGTGTCGGATTGTTCACCCGCCAACAGGGAACGTGAGCTGGGTTTAGACCGTCGTGAGACAGGTTAGTTTTATCCTACTGATGAAGCGCCCTTGCCACGGTAATCTTGCTCAGTACGAGAGGAACGGTGAGTTCGGACCTCTGGTTCGCGCGTCCGGTCGTCAGGCCGATGGCGCCAGGCTACGTCCGTGGGAGTACGACTGAACGCCTCTAAGTCGGAACCCCGCCCGGTGAGCAAGGGTGAGCTTAGCTAGGGCCCTGAGCGTGCAGGCAACATTAAGCCGGCAACCCTCGGGTTCGTCGGCTAGTGCCGTGACCGGCCCGCTCGTCACGCGCGCTAGATCTGTGGTGCGCGTGGCTGGGTCGGTATCATCCACGTCCGTTAGGGGCAAGAAATCGCGTGCGGACCACATGTATTCCGTCGGGGTGTTGTAAGCGTTAGAGCTGTCCTGGTACGGCGATCCGTTGAGACTAAGCCCCGGACGCTGAGATTTTCCCTCCAGCAGGGTTTGTCTCGGCCACCTTTCCACCCGGCACGGCACGGCCCGGCCCGATCGGCCAGCCTTCGAGTCCTTGCTCTGCTCGGCTCGGCATGCTGGCGGTGCGGCGCGCGGCGGCGGCGGGTGCGAGAGTGTCATAACACGTATAAATACATTTACTTTACTTTACTTTACTTCTTCTTCAAAGTTCTATCTCCTAGAACTTGGAGAATTTTTTTTCTCTCCACCTGTCCAGAGCACTAATCCGTCGAGGCATAATCCGTAGAGCACTAGTCCGCAGAGTGTAATTCCGTCCAGGGTTCCTCGGCACTTTTGTTTCCCGCGTCGCACGCCAACGCATTGCATGTTCCTTCAGTCCTTTGTTCTGCGCCGGATTGCTCCCTGCCAGCTGGTGCGGATTCGCATCCTAATAGCTTCTTTACCTTCTTACCTTAATAGCTTCTCAAGCGAATTCGCCAACTGATTATTTATTTTTTCTCCGTCCACCTTGTCCTCTCTGAAAGCGAATTCGCCATGTTTAGTCCTTAATAGCTTCTGAGAACGATTCGCCAACGCATATTTAGTCCTCAAGGCTGAACGGAATTCGCCAACTGCATTTTATTTTCCCTTAATAGGCTTCTGCGAAGCGGATTCGCCAACTGCATTTTTTTTTTTTTTTTCTTTTTTGTTTTTTCATTTTTTCTTCCGCGTCCCTTAATAGGCTTCTGCGAAGCGGAATTCGCCAACTGATTTCTATTAGTCCTTATCGCCTTGAATAGCTTGTTTTTGCATCTTCCTTAGCTCTGGAAGCGAATTCGCCAACTGCATTTATTTAGCCCTATGCTCTGCGAGAAGCGCGATTTATCTTCGCCTCGTATCTAACTGCATTTTATTTCCTTTTCCCTTCTCGTCCACTGCTTTTTCTCTAGCTCTGGAAGCGATTCGCCATGCATTTTATTTTGTCCTTTAACGCTTCTAAGCGATTGCATGATTTTATTCTTCCTTAATAGCTTCTGCGAAGCGGATTCGCCAACTGATTTTTTTATTTTTTATTTCCATTTTTTTATTAGATCAGAATTTGTTTTTTTTTTCTTTCGTCCCTTAATAGGCTTCTGCGAAGCGGAATTCGCCAACTGATTTTTAAATTCTGGTCGCTGTCGCTAAGTTTTTCGCTTTTTCGATTAAATTTATTATTTTTTTTCTTCTTTTGTGTGTCACCTCTTGCACTTAGATGTGCTTGCGAAGCGCGAATTCGCCAACTGCATTTTGTAGCCATTCTGCCTGCGCTAGTTGATCTCGATAGTTTTTCTCGCTTCTCTCCCCGTATCAATTAACGAATCCTCTTATTTTTCTCCTCCTTCGTTCCCCTCTCTACCTTATGTTCTTTTTGCTTGTACCTTTTGATGCCTTACACGATTCTGCGAAGCATGATGTCGCCGAACTAGTAATTTCTTTACTCGCATTCTTCCTATATTTTTAAAAATTGGCGTGAGTGTTTTTTCTTCGTTTCTTTCCTCTCCCTTAAGTGCTTTTCTGCGAAGCGGTTCGAACTGCTTTTACACATTCTGGTGCGCTACGTTGTACTCAAGTTCTTCTCACTTTCCCCGTATCAGTAAAACAATCTGTAGTAGTGTTTTCTCCGTTCTGTCGTGTCCCGCTCTGCACGTTAGAGTGTTGCTGTTGGCTGTAGACGCGTTGTAAAGCGCTTTGAGCACGATTGCCTGGCTCGGCGCATAGTTGAGTACTCGATAGAAAGGTTCTTTACTCGCATTCTCTCCCCGTAATCAGATGTAAAACGAATACCTGGCCGTGAGTAGTGTTTTCTCCGTCCTTTCGTGTCCCGCTCTGCACGCTAAGTGTTGCTGTTGGCTGTAGACGCGTTGTAAAGCGCTTTGAGCACGATTGCCTGGCTCGGCGCATAGTTGAGTACTCGATAGAAAGGTTCTTTACTCGCATTCTCTCCCCGTAATCAGATGTAAAACGAATACCTGGCCGTGAGTAGTGTTTTCTCCGTCCTGTCGTGTCCCGCTCTGCACGCTAAGTGTTGCTGTTGGCTGTAGACGCGTTGTAAAGCGCTTTGAGCACGATTGCCTGGCTCGGCGCATAGTTGAGTACTCGATAGAAAGGTTCTTTACTCGCATTCTCTCCCCGTAATCAGATGTAAAACGAATACCTGGCCGTGAGTAGTGTTTTCTCCGTCCTGTCGTGTCCCGCTCTGCACGCTAAGTGTTGCTGTTGGCTGTAGACGCGTTGTAAAGCGCTTTGAGCACGATTGCCTGGCTCGGCGCATAGTTGAGTACTCGATAGAAAGGTTCTTTACTCGCATTCTCTCCCCGTAATCAGATGTAAAACGAATACCTGGCCGTGAGTAGTGTTTTCTCCGTCCTGTCGTGTCCCGCTCTGCACGCTAAGTGTTGCTGTTGGCTGTAGACGCGTTGTAAAGCGCTTTGAGCACGATTGCCTGGCTCGGCGCATAGTTGAGTACTCGATAGAAAGGTTCTTTACTCGCATTCTCTCCCCGTAATCAGATGTAAAACGAATACCTGGCCGTGAGTAGTGTTTTCTCCGTCCTGTCGTGTCCCGCTCTGCACGTTAGAGTGTTGCTGTTGGCTGTAGACGCGTTGTAAAGCGCTTTGAGCACGATTGCCTGGCTCGGCGCATAGTTGAGTACTCGATAGAAAGGTTCTTTACTCGCATTCTCTCCCCGTAATCAGATGTAAAACGAATACCTGGCCGTGAGTAGTGTTTTCTCCGTCCTGTCGTGTCCCGCTCTGCACGCTAAGTGTTGCTGTTGGCTGTAGACGCGTTGTAAAGCGCTTTGAGCACGATTGCCTGGCTCGGCGCATAGTTGAGTACTCGATAGAAAGGTTCTTTACTCGCATTCTCTCCCCGTAATCAGATGTAAAACGAATACCTGGCCGTGAGTAGTGTTTTCTCCGTCCTGTCGTGTCCCGCTCTGCACGCTAAGTGTTGCTGTTGGCTGTAGACGCGTTGTAAAGCGCTTTGAGCACGATTGCCTGGCTCGGCGCATAGTTGAGTACTCGATAGAAAGGTTCTTTACTCGCATTCTCTCCCCGTAATCAGATGTAAAACGAATACCTGGCCGTGAGTAGTGTTTTCTCTCGTCCTGTCGTGTCCCGCTCTGCACGCTAAGTGTTGCTGTTGGCTGTAGACGCGTTGTAAAGCGCTTTGAGCACGATTGCCTGGCTCGGCGCATAGTTGAGTACTCGATAGAAAGGTTCTTTACTCGCATTCTCTCCCCGTAATCAGATGTAAAACGAATACCTGGCCGTGAGTAGTGTTTTCTCCGTCCTGTCGTGTCCCGCTCTGCACGTTAGAGTGTTGCTGTTGGCTGTAGACGCGTTGTAAAGCGCTTTGAGCACGATTGCCTGGCTCGGCGCATAGTTGAGTACTCGATAGAAAGGTTCTTTACTCGCATTCTCTCCCCGTAATCAGATGTAAAACGAATACCTGGCCGTGAGTAGTGTTTTCTCCGTCCTGTCGTGTCCCGCTCTGCACGCTAAGTGTTGCTGTTGGCTGTAGACGCGTTGTAAAGCGCTTTGAGCACGATTGCCTGGCTCGGCGCATAGTTGAGTACTCGATAAAAAGCCTCTTTACTCGCATTCTCTCCCCGTAATCAGATGTAAAACGAATACCTGGCCGTGAGTAGTGTTTCTCTCCGTCCTGTCGTGTCCCGCTCTGCACGCTAAGTGTTGCTGTTGGCTGTAGACGCGTTGTAAAGCGCTTTGAGCACGATTGCCTGGCTCGGCGCATAGTTGAGTACTCGATAGAAAGGTTCTTTACTCGCATTCTCTCCCCGTAATCAGATGTAAAACGAATACCTGGCCGTGAGTAGTGTTTTCTCCGTCCTGTCGTGTCCCGCTCTGCACGCTAAGTGTTGCTGTTGGCTGTAGACGCGTTGTAAAGCGCTTTGAGCACGATTGCCTGGCTCGGCGCATAGTTGAGTACTCGATAGAAAGGTTCTTTACTCGCATTCTCTCCCCGTAATCAGATGTAAAACGAATACCTGGCCGTGAGTAGTGTTTTCTCCGTCCTGTCGTGTCCCGCTCTGCACGTTAGAGTGTTGCTGTTGGCTGTAGACGCGTTGTAAAGCGCTTTGAGCACGATTGCCTGGCTCGGCGCATAGTTGAGTACTCGATAGAAAGGTTCTTTACTCGCATTCTCTCCCCGTAATCAGATGTAAAACGAATACCTGGCCGTGAGTAGTGTTTTCTCCGTCCTGTCGTGTCCCGCTCTGCACGCTAAGTGTTGCTGTTGGCTGTAGACGCGTTGTAAAGCGCTTTGAGCACGATTGCCTGGCTCGGCGCATAGTTGAGTACTCGATAAAAAGCCTCTTTACTCACATCCCCACATAATAACAATAATAATAATAATAATAATAATAATAATAATAATAATAATAATAATAATATAATAATAATAATAATAATTTATAAGGTCTTGGTTCGATCCTCGTTCGCGCATACTTTACAGAGTTGGCCCACGGGCCGGCCAACCGTGCCGGGGTTCAAATCCCGGTTTGGGAGCTTTATTCATACGATTTTATCGCCTCGTCGATTCGAGGCTTTACCGCACGGGCGTCCCTGGGGTAAGAAGCTCTCGCTACGGCCGAGAAGGACTCTAGCGCCGGGACGCTCCCCGGTAAGCCCTCCGAGGGCCGAGGGAAAAAAACTTTGGTCGAGCGCATTTCCTCTACGGAGCGAATTTGAATGAAATAAACCCACCACCTATGATCGCACCTGGGACCTCCCCATTGCCGACCGGTTTTGAACTTCGGGCCCTTCCCGTTAGGGCCCTGTACTCGCTTGGCGGAGTGTTAAACGCGTTCCCGCTACTTCGCTAGAGTCGGGCGATCGACGACTCGGGCTCGATCGAGTTGGCCCACGGGCCGGCCAACCGTGCCGGGGTTCAAATCCCGGTTTGGGAGCTTTATTCATACGATTTTATCGCCTCGTCGATTCGAGGCTTTACCGCACGGGCGTCCCTGGGTAAGAAGCTCTCGCTACGGCCGAGAAGGACTCTAGCGCCGGGACGCTCCCGCGGTAAGCCCTCCGAGGCCGAGGGAAAAAACTTTGGTCGAGCGCATTTCCTCTACGGAGCGAATTTGAATGAAATAAACCCACCACCTATGATCGCACCTGGGACCTCCCCATTGCCGACCGGTTTTGAACTTCGGGGCCCTTCCCGTTAGGGCCCTGTACTCGCTTGGCGGAGTGTTAAACGCGTTCCCGCTACTTCGCTAGAGTCGGGCGATCGACGACTCGGGCTCGATCGAGTTGGCCCACGGGCCGGCCAACCCTGCCGGGGTTCAAATCCCGGTTTGGGAGCTTTATTCATACGA
Organism: Berghia stephanieae; assembly: GCF_034508935.2. Lineage (NCBI taxonomy): Eukaryota > Metazoa > Mollusca > Gastropoda > Nudibranchia > Aeolidiidae > Berghia > Berghia stephanieae. The sequence continues at coordinate 57,579 of NW_027624733.1, read as the reverse complement.
TTTTATCGCCTCGTCGATTCGAGGCTTTACCGCACGGGCGTCCCTGGGGTAAGAAGCTCTCGCTACGGCCGAGAAGGACTCTAGCGCCGGGACGCTCCCGCGGTAAGCCCTCCGAGGGCCGAGGAAAAAACTTTGGTCGAGCGCATTTCCTCTACGGAGCGAATTTGAATGAAATAAACCCACCACCTATGATCGCACCTGGGACCTCCCCATTGCCGACCGGTTTTGAACTTCGGGGCCCTTCCCGTTAGGGCCCTGTACTCGCTTGGCGGAGTGTTAAACGCGTTCCCGCTACTTCGCTAGAGTCGGGCGATCGACGACTCGGGCTCGATCGAGTTGGCCCACGGGCCGGCCAACCCTGCCGGGGTTCAAATCCCGGTTTGGGAGCTTTATTCATACGATTTTATCGCCTCGTCGATTCGAGGCTTTACCGCACGGGCGTCCCTGGGTAAGAAGCTATCGCTACGGCCGAGAAGGACTCTAGCGCCGGGACGCTCCCGCGGTAAGCCCTCCGAGGGCCGAGGGAAAAAACTTTGGTCGAGCGCATTTCCTCTACGGAGCGAATTTGAATGAAATAAACCCACCACCTATGATCGCACCTGGGACCTCCCCATTGCCGACCGGTTTTGAACTTCGGGGCCCTTCCCGTTAGGGCCCTGTACTCGCTTGGCGGAGTGTTAAACGCGTTCCCGCTACTTCGCTAGAGTCGGGCGATCGACGACTCGGGCTCGATCGAGTTGGCCCACGGGCCGGCCAACCGTGCCGGGGTTCAAATCCCGGTTTGGGAGCTTTATTCATACGATTTTATCGCCTCGTCGATTCGAGGCTTTACCGCACGGGCGTCCCTGGGGTAAGAAGCTCTCGCTACGGCCGAGAAGGACTCTAGCGCCGGGACGCTCCCGCGGTAAGCCCTCCGAGGGCCGAGGGAAAAAACTTTGGTCGAGCGCATTTCCTCTACGGAGCGAATTTGAATGAAATAAACCCACCACCTATGATCGCACCTGGGACCTCCCCATTGCCGACCGGTTTTGAACTTCGGGGCCCTTCCCGTTAGGGCCCTGTACTCGCTTGGCGGAGTGTTAAACGCGTTCCCGCTACTTCGCTAGAGTCGGGCGATCGACGACTCGGGCTCGATCGAGTTGGCCCACGGGCCGGCCAACCCTGCCGGGGTTCAAATCCCGGTTTGGGAGCTTTATTCATACGATTTTATCGCCTCGTCGATTCGAGGCTTTACCGCACGGGCGTCCCTGGGTAAGAAGCTCTCGCTACGGCCGAGAAGGACTCTAGCGCCGGGACGCTCCCGCGGTAAGCCCTCCGAGGGCCGAGGGAAAAAACTTTGGTCGAGCGCATTTCCTCTACGGAGCGAATTTGAATGAAATAAACCCACCACCTATGATCGCACCTGGGACCTCCCCATTGCCGACCGGTTTTGAACTTCGGGGCCCTTCCCGTTAGGGCCCTGTACTCGCTCGGAAGACCGTTTACGCGGCGTTAAACGCGTTCCCGCTACTTCGCTAGAGTAGTGCGATGGGAAATTCGGGCTGTTCGGAGGTCGGGCTCGGGTTTGCCATACGTGCCTGGGGTCGAATCTGAATTTGCACCAAAAAAATTTTTTTTTTTAGTAGTCCGCAAGAGGAAAAGGGCTACCTTACCAGGGGTTTGGGACGTATAGTAGGGAAGGCGGTCGTCGGTCGGAAAAATTGAAATTGAAGCAAGGCGAGCCGAAAGGCGCGCGGTGGCCTCTGGTACACCCACGGTCACCAGCGCCTGGACGAGCGGTGGTCGGAGAGTCCGGAGTCGGTCCCAGGTTAGCTCCTCGGTAGAGGACCTAGAGTCGTGTGAGCGCGAGCGTGTCCGGGCGGTCGGAGCAGTCCGACCCAGCAGCGAGAAGGCCGAAGGGGTGAACGTTTGTGCGGTAGAGTCGAGAAGGGCCGTCGGCGAAGGAGTCGAGCGCTGGGAGTTCTCGGCGTCTGGGCTTCGGTCGTCGGCGCCCGTAGCCTCCTGTCCCAGCGGGTCCGTCCCGCCGGGTTGGAAATGGATACGCTACCAGGTTGATCCTGCCTGTAGTCTTATGCTTGTCTTGAGGGTTAAGCCATGCACGCCTATGCTCACCCTACACAGAAGGGGAAGCCGCGAACTGCTCAGTATATCGGCGATAATACACGGGGTGGGCGATGTTTGTCCGGACACCTGTAGGAATCCCAGAGCTAATACGTGCACACGAGTCCTCCTCCTAACGGGGTTACCTCCGCGGGGAGAGGGCGCATTTATTAGGATCTTGACCGGCGGCGGGTGGTTAACGCCGCCCGCCAGGCTGAGGCGAACTCTGGGTATGTGACGACCGCTGTTAGCGGCGTGCCCGTTTGCTCGCCGTCCCATCAAATTTAGACGGCCCGGGCAAGAGCCCCCCGTGTTGGCTACGGGTGACGGAGGATCAGGGTTCGATCCCGGAGAGGGAGCCTGCGAGACGGCTACCACGCTTAAGGGTGGCAGCAGGCGCGCAACTTACCCACTCCCAGCACGGTGAGGTAGTGAAGATAAATGTCGGGCTGGGCTCGCATGCGAGCCTAGCGGTCGGATTGAGCGTAGACCAAACACGTGCCGTTGATGACCTATCGGAGGGCAAGCCTGGTGCCAGCAGCCGCGGTAATTCCAGCTCCGATGGCGTATGTTGTAGTTGCTGCGTTTAAAACGCTCGTAGTTGGATCTCTGAGGTGACGGCAGCGACAAACCGCGGGTGACGTTGCCCCGGCGATTATGCACCGTCGTGGTTTTGGGGATGGAGCAAGCGGTGCCTTCCGGTGCCGCAACCGGACCCTCGCGACGGATCTCGCCGGGCATCGCTTGCCCGTCGCTGCCGGTTTAGTCTCTTTCCGTCTTAAGCCGTGTCGGCTTGGTACGTGGCGTATCTGGGCCGACACTAAGGTACGGGCGGTGTTCTCCCTGAATCAATTGGAGTGCTCAAAGCAGGTCGTGCTCGCACAGCTTTGCTCGGAACGATGTGATGACGCCACCGCCCCGCAATGTAACCACGGGACCGGTCTCCGTGGGGGCGGTGGGCGAGGTCTATAGAGACGGCCGGGGGCGGCGTACTACCGCGGGAGGGTGGAATCCGACGATCGCGGTGGGACGAACAAGAGCGAAGGCACCGGCCAAGAGCGCCTTCGTTGATCATGAACGAAAGTCGGAGGAACGAACGCGATCAGGTACCGCGGTAGTTCCGACAGTAAACCATGCCGACCGGTTACGCGGGGACGTCCCCTGTGGGGAAGCCTCGCGAGGCCCCGGAGAAATCAGAGTGCCTGGGCTCCGGGGGAGTACGGTCGCAAGGCTGAAACTTAAAGGAATTGACGGAAGGGCACCACCAGGAGTGGAGCCTGCGGCTCAATTTGACTCAACACGGGGAAGCTTACCAGGTCCGGACACCGCGTGGATTGACAGACTGAGGCTCTTTCATGATTCGGTGGGTGGTGGTGCATGGCCGTTGCTAGCCCGTGGAGCGATCCGTCTGGTTCATTCCGATAACGGGCGAGACTCTGCCCTGGCGGATAACAAACGGCGGTCAAGAGGGGTCCGTCTCACGGGTTGGGTCGGCGTTTCGGCTCTCGGGTCGGGCGTCGGTCTTCCCACTCAGGGAGAGGCGGTGCCCCGGACCGCCGTCGCGCAGGCCGCGTCCTGCAGGGATTGACCTCGAGCAGTGCGTACGAGATGGAGCCATAACAGGTCTGTGATGCCCTTAGACGTCCTGGGCTGCACGTGTGCTACAGTGGTGGCGCCAGCCGGCGCGGTGTAGACCGTGAGCGTAGGAGTCTTCATGTCCGGGGTCGGTCTTCCTGCGAGTTGGGCCGTGAACTCGGAATGCCACGTAGTCACGGGTCAGCATCCCGTGCCGACTACGTCCCTGCCCTTTGTACACACCGCCCGTCGCTACCTTCGGTGGACGGCGCAGCCAGGGCCCCGGAGTGGCCGGCGAGACGGAGCTTCGGCTCCTGAAATCGCAGTCGTCGCGATGTCGCCCGAACTGCGCTGCCCCGAGAGGGTAAAAGTCGTAACAAGGTTACCGTAGGTGAACCTTCGGTAGGATCACGTCCGATTTCGTTTTGCCCCCAGCCCGCCCGACGGGTGAAGGGTTAAAAAAACACTGTCCGGTGAGGCCGGGCTGCTCCCTGGCCGGGGAGCGGTCCAGGCCGATAAACGGGGCGGCGGCGTTGCGCCGCGAGTAACCGCGCGCGCAACGCTTGCCCCCCCCACCCTTTGTCGTCGTTTGGCCCTTAAGCGAGAAAAATAAATACAACCTTTGGCGGTGGATCACTCGGCTCGCGCGTCGATGAAGAGTGCGGCCAGCCGTATTGAGTCGTGTGAACTGCAGCTGCCTCATTGAACATCGACGTCTTGAACGCAAATTGCGGCCGTGGGCGTAAGTCACCGGCCACGTCCGTATGAGGGTCGGCCCTACGACGTCGCCGCAACCGGTCTTCTCGGGGGGACTGAGCGGCGCGACGTGCCGTACCGGTCGGGTCTCGTCCCGACTGGCGGCCGTAGATCGAGGGCTCCCGTCTGACCACGGGAGACGTCGTCCCCACCCGGCCTCTGGGTATGGGCGGGGGACGACGAATAAGACGCGCACCGAAGACGGGGAAGCACGCACGCGATCGGCTGCTTCTTCCTCAATCCTCGGGCCTGCTCGATGTACACGCGAGCGAGGGCTTCGTGGGGGTATGCGGGGAAGTAAGTATAACGACGCGCGGCGAACCCGACGGATGGGGCGATCTGCCGACCTCATATCGGACGAGGGTACCCGCCGAACTAAAGCATTTCAGTAAGCGGAGGAAAAGAAACCAACGGGGACTCCCCCAGTAACGGCGAGTGAAGCGGGAAGAGCCCAGCGCTGAAACCCCCTGGGCCCGTGCCCGCGGGGAGCTGTAGCGTTCGGGTCGGTGTCGAGCGGGATCGGGAGCGCCGCGCGAGTCTTCTCGAGCGTGGCTTGCCCAGAGCGGGTGCCAGGCCCTTGCCGGCGGCGCTCCCTTCCGCCGACCTCGACCCCGGAGTCGGGTTGCTTGGCAGTGCAGCCCGAAGCGGGTGGTAAACTCCACCTAAGGCTAAGTACCTGCGCGAGTCCGATAGCGAACAAGTACTGTGAGGGAAAGTTGAAAAGAACTCTGAAGAGAGGGTGCAAAGCGCGTGAAACCGCCAAGGGGTAAACTGGCTGAGCCGAGCGACGTGTCCCGCCGTGGCGGCTGGTCGCCCGTGCCCCCCGCGGAGGCGCCCCGGAGACGGGGACGCCTTCCGAGTTCGGGGGTCGGGCGCGTGCCCCACCACGGCGGGTCTCCGCTGCCACCGGCACCGGGCCGTCTCGTCCGCGCGCCCTACGCGGGTCGTCGGCCTGCGGATCGTGGGCGCGAGTTGGCACGAGAGCGGTCGTATTCGGGTGCCGTGGTCGACCGCGGACAAACGGCGGCGGTTCGCCCCGGGGGTTTCGGCCTCCCGGGCGGGCGGCTCCGGTCCGTCGAAAGGTGCGCAGCGTTATTCCGGTACCTGCCCGACCCGTCTTGAAACACGGACCAAGGAGTCCGACGCCTGTGCGAGCCGCAGGGTTTCCACTAAACCCCACGGCGAAGTGAAAGCGAGAGGCCCTCGCGGGCCGAGGGCGGGATCTCTCGGGCGACTCACCGAGTCCCCGGAGCGCACCGCCGGCCCGGCGGTCGCCGCGTTGACGGCCCTGTCGGAGCATGAGTGCAGGCGTCGGGACCCGATAGATGGTGATCTACGCCTGAGCAGAGCGAAGCCGGGGAAACTCTGGTGGAGGCTCGAAGCGACTCTGACGTGCAAATCGACCGCCCGACTTGGGCGTAGGGGCGAAAGACCAATCGAACCATCTAGTAGCTGGTTCCCTCCGAAGTTTCCCTCAGGATAGCCGGTGCCGACGGAACGATTTTCACTCGGTAAAGCGAATGGTTGGAGGCATCGGGGGCGAAACGCCCTCGTCCTACTCTCAAACTTTCAACGGGTGAGGCGCCAGACCCGCCTCGCACGGGGCCTGGCCTAGAATCACGGGTGCCGAGTGGGCCATTTTTGGTAAGCAGAACTGGCGCTGCGGGATGAACCGAACGCCCGGTTGTGGTGCCCAACGCAGGACGCTCACGGAAAGCTAAAAGGTGTGGGTCGGTACTGACAGCAGGGCGGTGGCCACGGAAGTCGGAATCCGCCAAGGAGTGTGTAACAACTCACCTGCCGAACCGACCCGCCCTGAAAATGGATGGCGCTGAGCGTCGGACCCACACCGGGCCGCCCCGCCAGCGGGAGGGGTGCGACTCCCCTCCCCGGGCAGGCCGGGGCGAGTAGGAGGTGCGCCGCGGTGGCGTGAAAGTCCGGGAGCGATCCCGTTCGGAGCCGCCGCGGGTGAAGATCTTGGTGGTAGTAGCAAATATTGAACGGAGAGTACTTTTCAAGGCCGAAGTGGGGAATGGTTCCGCGGGAACAGTGCATGTACGTGGGTGAGTCGGTCCTAAGGGGCGGGTTAGCTCCCTTGCTGAAGCGGGTACGAAACACGCGCCGGGCGGGCGGCCGAACGGGCGCCGCGCCTGGCCTGTCAGTCACCCTGCGACCGCCGAAAGGGAATCCAGTTAAGGTTCGCTCGGAACCGGGCGGCGGAGAACGGCCCCCCTCGTCGCGACTACGTTCCGGCGTGGGGGGCGCCGCGGCGACGCCGACAGAACGGGGAACGCTGCCGTGGGCACCGGGGAGAGCCGTCGTCTCTTTTTAAGGTCTGGTTCGCCCTGGAATCGGGTCGACCGGAGAAAGGGCTGGCCAGGCCGAAAAGCGTCGCCGTAAGACATGGCTGCGTCCGGAGCGCTCACGGCGGTCCGTGAAAACCCCGTCGAGGGCACGTCAATCTCGCTGCCCGGCCGTACTCATGTCCGCAGCAGGTCTCCTAGGTTAGCAGCCTCTGGTCCACGGAGTAATGTAGGTAAGGGAAGTCGGCAAAATGGATCCGTAACTTCGGGAGAAGGATTGGCTCTGAGGGCCGGGACGGTCGGGCTAGGGGAGGAAGCGGGCAGAACCGCACGCACCCTGAGGGGACACTCCGAGGGGGAGAGACGTGCGCGGAAACCCGTGGGGGCCCCGGGCCGAGCGGCCTCGCTCGGCTGACGCCCCTTCGCGGGGCGCGTTGGCTGCGCGGGGGACAACCGACGCGACCTCCGACTCACGCTGTCTCAGAACTGTCACGGACAGGGGGAATCCGACTGTCTAATTAAAACAGAGCGTCTCGACAGCCTGAAAAGGTGTTTACGGGACGTGATTTCTGCCCAGTGCTCAGAATGTCAAAGTGAAGAGATTCGCATAAGCGCGGGTAAACGGCGGGAGTAACTATGACTCTCTTAAGGTAGCCAAATGCCTCGTCGTCTAATTAGCGACGCGCACGAACGGATTAACGAGATTCCCACTGTCCCTATCTACGCCCCGGCGAAATCACAGCCAAGGGAACGGGCTTGGTGAAATCAGCGGGGAAAGAAGACCCTGTCGAGCTTGACTCTAGTCCGACTCTGTGGAGGAGCGTGGGGGGTGTAGCATAGGCGGTAGCGTCTTCGGGCGCGACAGTGAAATACCGCTACCCCCGCGGGACCTCCACTTACCCGACGGAGTGGGGACTCGGCGCCTTCTTGCAGGTAGGAGGCGTACGAGGTTCAGACGTCAAGCCGCCGTCGCGTCGGGCTCGGGGAGTCCACCGACTCCCCCCGACGCGGTCACGACGGCGACAGCGACCCTGCCGGGGACAGCCTCGGACGGGGAGTTTGACTGGGGCGGTACATCTTCTAAAGCGCAGCGAAGGTGTCCCAAGGCGGGCTCAGCGAGGACGGAAACCTCGCGTAGAGCAAAAGGGCAAATGCCTGCTCGACCAGGATTTTCAGTACGAATACTGGCCGTGAAAGCGTGGCCTATCGATCCTTTCGACGTTGGGAGTTTCAAGCGAGAGGTGTCAGAAAAGTTACCACAGGGATAACTGGCTTGTGGCGGCCAAGCGTTCATAGCGACGTCGCTGATTGATCCTTCGATGTCGGCTCTTCCTATCATTGCGAAGCAGAATTCGCCAAGTGTCGGATTGTTCACCCGCCAACAGGGAACGTGAGCTGGGTTTAGACCGTCGTGAGACAGGTTAGTTTTATCCTACTGATGAAGCGCCCTTGCCACGGTAATCTTGCTCAGTACGAGAGGAACGGTGAGTTCGGACCTCTGGTTCGCGCGTCCGGTCGTCAGGCCGATGGCGCCAGGCTACGTCCGTGGGAGTACGACTGAACGCCTCTAAGTCGGAACCCCGCCCGGTGAGCAAGGGTGAGCTTAGCTAGGGCCCTGAGCGTGCAGGCAACATTAAGCCGGCAACCCTCGGGTTCGTCGGCTAGTGCCGTGACCGGCCCGCTCGTCACGCGCGCTAGATCTGTGGTGCGCGTGGCTGGGTCGGTATCATCCACGTCCGTTAGGGGCAAGAAATCGCGTGCGGACCACATGTATTCCGTCGGGGTGTTGTAAGCGTTAGAGCTGTCCTGGTACGGCGATCCGTTGAGACTAAGCCCCGGACGCTGAGATTTTCCCTCCAGCAGGGTTTGTCTCGGCCACCTTTCCACCCGGCACGGCACGGCCCGGCCCGATCGGCCAGCCTTCGAGTCCTTGCTCTGCTCGGCTCGGCATGCTGGCGGTGCGGCGCGCGGCGGCGGCGGGTGCGAGAGTGTCATAACACGTATAAATACATTTACTTTACTTTACTTTACTTCTTCTTCAAAGTTCTATCTCCTAGAACTTGGAGAATTTTTTTTTCTCTCCACCTGTCCAGAGGCACTAATCCGTCCAGAGGCACTAATCCGTCCAGAGGCACTAGTCCGTCCAGAGGCACTAATCCGTCCAGAGGCACTAATCCGTCCAGAGGCACTTTTAGTTTTCCTTCTTTGCTGTCTGCGAAGTAGAATTCGCCAACTGCATTTTTTTTTTTTTTTTTTTTTTTTCAATTTTGTTTTTTCCTTCCTGTCAGTCCCTTAATAGGCTTCTGCGAAGCGGAATTCGCCAACTGCATTTTATTTAGTCCCTTAATAGACTTCTGAGAAGCGGGATTCGCCATTGTCCCTTAATAGGCTTCTGAGAAGCGGAATTCGCCAACTGCATTTCATTTAGTCCCTTAATAGGCTTCTGCGAAGCGGAATTCGCCAACTGCATTTCATTTAGTCCCTTAATAGGCTTCTGCGAAGCGGAATTCGCCAACTGCATTTTATTTTGTCCTTTACCAGGCTTCTGCGAAGCGGAATTCGCCAACTGCATTTTATTCAGTCCCTTAATAGACTTCTGAGAAGCGGAATTCGCCAACTGCATTTTATTTTGTCCTTTAACAGGCTTCTGCGAAGCGGAATTCGCCAACTGCATTTTATTTTTGTCCCTTAATAGGCTTCTGCGAAGCGGGATTCGCCAACTGTATTTTTTTTTTTTTTATTTCCTTTTTTTTTTTTCATAATTTTTCTTTTTTTTTTTCGCGTCCCTTAATAGGCTTCTGCGAAGCGGAATTCGCCAACTATATTTTAAACATATCTGGTCGCTGCGCTAGTTTTCGTTTTGCGCATTAAATTTATTTTTTTTTTTTTTAATTTGGGTCACCTCATTGACATTGACCTCTGCGAAGCGCAATTCGCCAACTGCATTTTGTAGCATTCGTGCGCTGCGCTACTGTTGACATTGCGCGCATTTTCTCTCTCTCTCTCTCTCTCTCTCTCTCTCTCTCTCTCTCTCTCTTCTCTCTCTCTCTCTCTCTCTCTCTCTCTCTCTCTCTCTCTCTTTTTTTTTTTTTTTTTTTTTCGATTCCTTACTCGCCTTTTGCGAAGCAGAATTCGCCAACTGTACTTTTTTTAATTAATTTATTTATTTTTTTAATATTTGGGGGATTTTTGTTTTGTTTTCTTTTCTTCCCTTAATAGGCTTCTGCGAAGCGGAATTCGCCAACTGCATCTTTTAAAATTCGGTCGCTACGGTACTCTCAACTTTGTGCTCAGCTTTCACCGTACTCAGAAGGAAAACTAGTAAGTAGTGTTTTCTCCGTTCTGTTCTGTCGTGTCCCGCTCTGCACGTTAGAGTGTTGCTGTTGGCTGTAGACGCGTTGTAAAGCGCTTTGAGCACGATTGCCTGGCTCGGCGCATAGTTGAGTACTCGATAGAAAGGTTCTTTACTCGCATTCTCTCCCCGTAATCAGATGTAAAACGAATACCTGGCCGTGAGTAGTGTTTTCTCCGTCCTGTCGTGTCCCGCTCTGCACGCTAAGTGTTGCTGTTGGCTGTAGACGCGTTGTAAAGCGCTTTGAGCACGATTGCCTGGCTCGGCGCATAGTTGAGTACTCGATAGAAAGGTTCTTTACTCGCATTCTCTCCCCGTAATCAGATGTAAAACGAATACCTGGCCGTGAGTAGTGTTTTCCTCCGTCCTGTCGTGTCCCGCTCTGCACGTAAGTGTTGCTGTTGGCTGTAGACGCGTTGTAAAGCGCTTTGAGCACGATTGCCTGGCTCGGCGCATAGTTGAGTACTCGATAGAAAGGTTCTTTACTCGCATTCTCTCCCCGTAATCAGATGTAAAACGAATACCTGGCCGTGAGTAGTGTTTTCTCCGTCCTGTCGTGTCCCGCTCTGCACGCTAAGTGTTGCTGTTGGCTGTAGACGCGTTGTAAAGCGCTTTGAGCACGATTGCCTGGCTCGGCGCATAGTTGAGTACTCGATAGAAAGGTTCTTTACTCGCATTCTCTCCCCGTAATCAGATGTAAAACGAATACCTGGCCGTGAGTAGTGTTTTCTCCGTCCTGTCGTGTCCCGCTCTGCACGCTAAGTGTTGCTGTTGGCTGTAGACGCGTTGTAAAGCGCTTTGAGCACGATTGCCTGGCTCGGCGCATAGTTGAGTACTCGATAGAAAGGTTCTTTACTCGCATTCTCTCCCCGTAATCAGATGTAAAACGAATACCTGGCCGTGAGTAGTGTTTTCTCCGTCCTGTCGTGTCCCGCTCTGCACGCTAAGTGTTGCTGTTGGCTGTAGACGCGTTGTAAAGCGCTTTGAGCACGATTGCCTGGCTCGGCGCATAGTTGAGTACTCGATAGAAAGGTTCTTTACTCGCATTCTCTCCCCGTAATCAGATGTAAAACGAATACCTGGCCGTGAGTAGTGTTTTTCCGTCCTGTCGTGTCCCGCTCTGCACGTTAGAGTGTTGCTGTTGGCTGTAGACGCGTTGTAAAGCGCTTTGAGCACGATTGCCTGGCTCGGCGCATAGTTGAGTACTCGATAGAAAGGTTCTTTACTCGCATTCTCTCCCCGTAATCAGATGTAAAACGAATACCTGGCCGTGAGTAGTGTTTTCTCCGTCCTGTCGTGTCCCGCTCTGCACGCTAAGTGTTGCTGTTGGCTGTAGACGCGTTGTAAAGCGCTTTGAGCACGATTGCCTGGCTCGGCGCATAGTTGAGTACTCGATAGAAAGGTCTTTACTCGCATTCTCTCCCCGTAATCAATGTAAAACGAATACCTGGCCGTGAGTAGTGTTTTCTCCGTCCTGTCGTGTCCCGCTCTGCACGCTAAGTGTTGCTGTTGGCTGTAGACGCGTTGTAAAGCGCTTTGAGCACGATTGCCTGGCTCGGCGCATAGTTGAGTACTCGATAGAAAGGTTCTTTACTCGCATTCTCTCCCCGTAATCAGATGTAAAACGAATACCTGGCCGTGAGTAGTGTTTCTCCGTCCTGTCGTGTCCCGCTCTGCACGCTAAGTGTTGCTGTTGGCTGTAGACGCGTTGTAAAGCGCTTTGAGCACGATTGCCTGGCTCGGCGCATAGTTGAGTACTCGATAGAAAGGTTCTTACCATTCTCCCCGTAAAGTAAATACCTCGATCTCCCCTTTGTTACAGATGTAACAGACGTAACCTGGCGTCGTGGAAGTAGTGTTTTCTCTTCGTCCGCTGTAGTGTCCCGTCTGTCGCGCTCTAGAGTGTTGCTGTTGGCTGTAGACGCGTTGTAAAGCGCTTTGAGCACGATTGCCTGGCTCGGCGCATAGTTGAGTACTCGATAAAAGGCCTCTTTACTCGCATTCTCTCCCCGTAATCAGATGTAAAACGAATACCTGGCCGTGAGTAGTGTTTTTCTCCGTCCTGTCGTGTCCCGCTCTGCACGCTAAGTGTTGCTGTTGGCTGTAGACGCGTTGTAAAGCGCTTTGAGCACGATTGCCTGGCTCGGCGCATAGTTGAGTACTCGATAAAAGGTTCTTTACTCGCATTCTCTCCCGTAATCAGATGTAAAACGAATACCTGGCCGTGAGTAGTGTTTTCTCCGTCCTGTCGTGTCCCGCTCTGCACGCTAAGTGTTGCTGTTGGCTGTAGACGCGTTGTAAAGCGCTTTGAGCACGATTGCCTGGCTCGGCGCATAGTTGAGTACTCGATAGAAAGGTTCTTTACTCGCATTCTCTCCCCGTAATCAGATGTAAAACGAATACCTGGCCGTGAGTAGTGTTTTCTCCGTCCTGTCGTGTCCCGCTCTGCACGTTAGAGTGTTGCTGTTGGCTGTAGACGCGTTGTAAAGCGCTTTGAGCACGATTGCCTGGCTCGGCGCATAGTTGAGTACTCGATAGAAAGGTTCTTTACTCGCATTCTCTCCCCGTAATCAGATGTAAAACGAATACCTGGCCGTGAGTAGTGTTTTCTCCGTCCTGTCGTGTCCCGCTCTGCACGCTAAGTGTTGCTGTTGGCTGTAGACGCGTTGTAAAGCGCTTTGAGCACGATTGCCTGGCTCGGCGCATAGTTGAGTACTCGATAAAAGCCTCTTTACTCACATCCCCACATAATAACAATAATAATAATAATAATAATAATAATAATAATAATAATAATAATAATATAATAATAATAATAATAATAATTTATAAGGTCTTGGGTTCGATCCTCGTTCGCGCATACTTTACAGAGTTGGCCCACGGGCCGGCCAACGTGCCGGGGTTCAAATCCCGGTTTGGGAGCTTTATTCATACGATTTTATCGCCTCGTCGATTCGAGGCTTTACCGCACGGGCGTCCCTGGGGTAAGAAGCTCTCGCTACGGCCGAGAAGGACTCTAGCGCCGGGACGCTCCCCGGTAAGCCCTCCGAGGGCCGAGGGAAAAAACTTTGGTCGAGCGCATTTCCTCTACGGAGCGAATTTGAATGAAATAAACCCACCACCTATGATCGCACCTGGGACCTCCCCATTGCCGACCGGTTTTGAACTTCGGGGCCCTTCCCGTTAGGGCCCTGTACTCGCTTGGCGGAGTGTTAAACGCGTTCCCGCTACTTCGCTAGAGTCGGGCGATCGACGACTCGGGCTCGATCGAGTTGGCCCACGGGCCGGCCAACCGTGCCGGGGTTCAAATCCCGGTTTGGGAGCTTTATTCATACGATTTTATCGCCTCGTCGATTCGAGGCTTTACCGCACGGGCGTCCCTGGGGTAAGAAGCTCTCGCTACGGCCGAGAAGGACTCTAGCGCCGGGACGCTCCCGCGGTAAGCCCTCCGAGGGCCGAGGGAAAAAACTTTGGTCGAGCGCATTTCCTCTACGGAGCGAATTTGAATGAAATAAACCCACCACCTATGATCGCACCTGGGACCTCCCCATTGCCGACCGGTTTTGAACTTCGGGGCCCTTCCCGTTAGGGCCCTGTACTCGCTTGGCGGAGTGTTAAACGCGTTCCCGCTACTTCGCTAGAGTCGGGCGATCGACGACTCGGGCTCGATCGAGTTGGCCCACGGGCCGGCCAACCCTGCCGGGGTTCAAATCCCGGTTTGGGAGCTTTATTCATACGATTTTATCGCCTCGTCGATTCGAGGCTTTACCGCACGGGCGTCCCTGGGGTAAGAAGCTCTCGCTACGGCCGAGAAGGACTCTAGCGCCGGGACGCTCCCGCGGTAAGCCCTCCGAGGGCCGAGGGAAAAAACTTTGGTCGAGCGCATTTCCTCTACGGAGCGAATTTGAATGAAATAAACCCACCACTATGATCGCACCTGGGACCTCCCCATTGCCGACCGGTTTTGAACTTCGGGGCCCTTCCCGTTAGGGCCCTGTACTCGCTTGGCGGAGTGTTAAACGCGTTCCCGCTACTTCGCTAGAGTCGGGCGATCGACGACTCGGGCTCGATCGAGTTGGCCCACGGGCCGGCCAACCCTGCCGGGGTTCAAATCCCGGTTTGGGAGCTTTATTCATACGATTTTATCGCCTCGTCGATTCGAGGCTTTACCGCACGGGCGTCCCTGGGGTAAGAAGCTATCGCTACGGCCGAGAAGGACTCTAGCGCCGGGACGCTCCCGCGGTAAGCCCTCCGAGGGCCGAGGGAAAAAACTTTGGTCGAGCGCATTTCCTCTACGGAGCGAATTTGAATGAAATAAACCCACCACCTATGATCGCACCTGGGACCTCCCCATTGCCGACCGGTTTTGAACTTCGGGGCCCTTCCCGTTAGGGCCCTGTACTCGCTTGGCGGAGTGTTAAACGCGTTCCCGCTACTTCGCTAGAGTCGGGCGATCGACGACTCGGGCTCGATCGAGTTGGCCCACGGGCCGGCCAACCGTGCCGGGGTTCAAATCCCGGTTTGGGAGCTTTATTCATACGATTTTATCGCCTCGTCGATTCGAGGCTTTACCGCACGGGCGTCCCTGGGGTAAGAAGCTCTCGCTACGGCCGAGAAGGACTCTAGCGCCGGGACGCTCCCGCGGTAAGCCCTCCGAGGGCCGAGGGAAAAAAACTTTGGTCGAGCGCATTTCCTCTACGGAGCGAATTTGAATGAAATAAACCCACCACCTATGATCGCACCTGGGACCTCCCCATTGCCGACCGGTTTTGAACTTCGGGGCCCTTCCCGTTAGGGCCCTGTACTCGCTTGGCGGAGTGTTAAACGCGTTCCCGCTACTTCGCTAGAGTCGGGCGATCGACGACTCGGGCTCGATCGAGTTGGCCCACGGGCCGGCCAACCCTGCCGGGGTTCAAATCCCGGTTTGGGAGCTTTATTCATACGATTTTATCGCCTCGTCGATTCGAGGCTTTACCGCACGGGCGTCCCTGGGGTAAGAAGCTCTCGCTACGGCCGAGAAGGACTCTAGCGCCGGGACGCTCCCGCGGTAAGCCCTCCGAGGGCCGAGGGAAAAAACTTTGGTCGAGCGCATTTCCTCTACGGAGCGAATTTGAATGAAATAAACCCACCACCTATGATCGCACCTGGGACCTCCCCATTGCCGACCGGTTTTGAACTTCGGGGCCCTTCCCGTTAGGGCCCTGTACTCGCTCGGAAGACCGTTTACGCGGCGTTAAACGCGTTCCCGCTACTTCGCTAGAGTAGTGCGATGGGAAATTCGGGCTGTTCGGAGGTCGGGCTCGGGTTTGCCATACGTGCCTGGGGTCGAATCTGAATTTGCACCAAAAAAATTTTTTTTTTTAGTAGTCCGCAAGAGGAAAAGGGCTACCTTACCAGGGGTTTGGGACGTATAGTAGGGAAGGCGGTCGTCGGTCGGAAAAATTGAAATTGAAGCAAGGCGAGCCGAAAGGCGCGCGGTGGCCTCTGGTACACCCACGGTCACCAGCGCCTGGACGAGCGGTGGTCGGAGAGTCCGGAGTCGGTCCCAGGTTAGCTCCTCGGTAGAGGACCTAGAGTCGTGTGAGCGCGAGCGTGTCCGGGCGGTCGGAGCAGTCCGACCCAGCAGCGAGAAGGCCGAAGGGGTGAACGTTTGTGCGGTAGAGTCGAGAAGGGCCGTCGGCGAAGGAGTCGAGCGCTGGGAGTTCTCGGCGTCTGGGCTTCGGTCGTCGGCGCCCGTAGCCTCCTGTCCCAGCGGGTCCGTCCCGCCGGGTTGGAAATGGATACGCTACCAGGTTGATCCTGCCTGTAGTCTTATGCTTGTCTTGAGGGTTAAGCCATGCACGCCTATGCTCACCCTACACAGAAGGGGAAGCCGCGAACTGCTCAGTATATCGGCGATAATACACGGGGTGGGCGATGTTTGTCCGGACACCTGTAGGAATCCCAGAGCTAATACGTGCACACGAGTCCTCCTCCTAACGGGGTTACCTCCGCGGGGAGAGGGCGCATTTATTAGGATCTTGACCGGCGGCGGGTGGTTAACGCCGCCCGCCAGGCTGAGGCGAACTCTGGGTATGTGACGACCGCTGTTAGCGGCGTGCCCGTTTGCTCGCCGTCCCATCAAATTTAGACGGCCCGGGCAAGAGCCCCCGTGTTGGCTACGGGTGACGGAGGATCAGGGTTCGATCCCGGAGAGGGAGCCTGCGAGACGGCTACCACGCTTAAGGGTGGCAGCAGGCGCGCAACTTACCCACTCCCAGCACGGTGAGGTAGTGAAGATAAATGTCGGGGCTGGGCTCGCATGCGAGCCTAGCGGTCGGATTGAGCGTAGACCAAACACGTGCCGTTGATGACCTATCGGAGGGCAAGCCTGGTGCCAGCAGCCGCGGTAATTCCAGCTCCGATGGCGTATGTTGTAGTTGCTGCGTTTAAAACGCTCGTAGTTGGATCTCTGAGGTGACGGCAGCGACAAACCGCGGGTGACGTTGCCCCGGCGATTATGCACCGTCGTGGTTTTGGGGATGGAGCAAGCGGTGCCTTCCGGTGCCGCAACCGGACCCTCGCGACGGATCTCGCCGGGCATCGCTTGCCCGTCGCTGCCGGTTTAGTCTCTTTCCGTCTTAAGCCGTGTCGGCTTGGTACGTGGCGTATCTGGGCCGACACTAAGGTACGGGCGGTGTTCTCCCTGAATCAATTGGAGTGCTCAAAGCAGGTCGTGCTCGCACAGCTTTGCTCGGAACGATGTGATGACGCCACCGCCCCGCAATGTAACCACGGGACCGGTCTCCGTGGGGGCGGTGGGCGAGGTCTATAGAGACGGCCGGGGGGCGGCGTACTACCGCGGGAGGGGTGGAATCCGACGATCGCGGTGGGACGAACAAGAGCGAAGGCACCGGCCAAGAGCGCCTTCGTTGATCATGAACGAAAGTCGGAGGAACGAACGCGATCAGGTACCGCGGTAGTTCCGACAGTAAACCATGCCGACCGGTTACGCGGGGACGTCCCCTGTGGGGAAGCCTCGCGAGGCCCCGGAGAAATCAGAGTGCCTGGGCTCCGGGGGGAGTACGGTCGCAAGGCTGAAACTTAAAGGAATTGACGGAAGGGCACCACCAGGAGTGGAGCCTGCGGCTCAATTTGACTCAACACGGGGAAGCTTACCAGGTCCGGACACCGCGTGGATTGACAGACTGAGGCTCTTTCATGATTCGGTGGGTGGTGGTGCATGGCCGTTGCTAGCCCGTGGAGCGATCCGTCTGGTTCATTCCGATAACGGGCGAGACTCTGCCCTGGCGGATAACAAACGGCGGTCAAGAGGGGTCCGTCTCACGGGTTGGGTCGGCGTTTCGGCTCTCGGGTCGGGCGTCGGTCTTCCCACTCAGGGAGAGGCGGTGCCCCGGACCGCCGTCGCGCAGGCCGCGTCCTGCAGGGATTGACCTCGAGCAGTGCGTACGAGATGGAGCCATAACAGGTCTGTGATGCCCTTAGACGTCCTGGGCTGCACGTGTGCTACAGTGGTGGCGCCAGCCGGCGCGGTGTAGACCGTGAGCGTAGGAGTCTTCATGTCCGGGGTCGGTCTTCCTGCGAGTTGGGCCGTGAACTCGGAATGCCACGTAGTCACGGGTCAGCATCCCGTGCCGACTACGTCCCTGCCCTTTGTACACACCGCCCGTCGCTACCTTCGGTGGACGGCGCAGCCAGGGCCCCGGAGTGGCCGGCGAGACGGAGCTTCGGCTCCTGAAATCGCAGTCGTCGCGATGTCGCCCGAACTGCGCTGCCCCGAGAGGGTAAAAGTCGTAACAAGGTTACCGTAGGTGAACCTTCGGTAGGATCACGTCCGATTTCGTTTTGCCCCCAGCCCGCCCGACGGGTGAAGGGTTAAAAAACACTGTCCGGTGAGGCCGGGCTGCTCCCTGGCCGGGGAGCGGTCCAGGCCGATAAACGGGGCGGCGGCGTTGCGCCGCGAGTAACCGCGCGCGCAACGCTTGCCCCCCCACCCTTTGTCGTCGTTTGGCCCTTAAGCGAGAGAAAATAAATACAACCTTTGGCGGTGGATCACTCGGCTCGCGCGTCGATGAAGAGTGCGGCCAGCCGTATTGAGTCGTGTGAACTGCAGCTGCCTCATTGAACATCGACGTCTTGAACGCAAATTGCGGCCGTGGGCGTAAGTCACCGGCCACGTCCGTATGAGGGTCGGCCCTACGACGTCGCCGCAACCGGTCTTCTCGGGGGGACTGAGCGGCGCGACGTGCCGTACCGGTCGGGTCTCGTCCCGACTGGCGGCCGTAGATCGAGGGCTCCCGTCTGACCACGGGAGACGTCGTCCCCACCCGGCCTCTGGGTATGGGCGGGGGACGACGAATAAGACGCGCACCGAAGACGGGGAAGCACGCACGCGATCGGCTGCTTCTTCCTCAATCCTCGGGCCTGCTCGATGTACACGCGAGCGAGGGCTTCGTGGGGGTATGCGGGGAAGTAAGTATAACGACGCGCGGCGAACCCGACGGATGGGGCGATCTGCCGACCTCATATCGGACGAGGGTACCCGCCGAACTAAAGCATTTCAGTAAGCGGAGGAAAAGAAACCAACGGGGACTCCCCCAGTAACGGCGAGTGAAGCGGGAAGAGCCCAGCGCTGAAACCCCCTGGGCCCGTGCCCGCGGGGAGCTGTAGCGTTCGGGTCGGTGTCGAGCGGGATCGGGAGCGCCGCGCGAGTCTTCTCGAGCGTGGCTTGCCCAGAGCGGGTGCCAGGCCCTTGCCGGCGGCGCTCCCTTCCGCCGACCTCGACCCCGGAGTCGGGTTGCTTGGCAGTGCAGCCCGAAGCGGGTGGTAAACTCCACCTAAGGCTAAGTACCTGCGCGAGTCCGATAGCGAACAAGTACTGTGAGGGAAAGTTGAAAAGAACTCTGAAGAGAGGGTGCAAAGCGCGTGAAACCGCCAAGGGGTAAACTGGCTGAGCCGAGCGACGTGTCCCGCCGTGGCGGCTGGTCGCCCGTGCCCCCCGCGGAGGCGCCCGGAGACGGGGACGCCTTCCGAGTTCGGGGGTCGGGCGCGTGCCCCACCACGGCGGGTCTCCGCTGCCACCGGCACCGGGCCGTCTCGTCCGCGCGCCCTACGCGGGTCGTCGGCCTGCGGATCGTGGGCGCGAGTTGGCACGAGAGCGGTCGTATTCGGGTGCCGTGGTCGACCGCGGACAAACGGCGGCGGTTCGCCCCGGGGGGTTTCGGCCTCCCGGGCGGGCGGCTCCGGTCCGTCGAAAGGTGCGCAGCGTTATTCCGGTACCTGCCCGACCCGTCTTGAAACACGGACCAAGGAGTCCGACGCCTGTGCGAGCCGCAGGGTTTCCACTAAACCCCACGGCGAAGTGAAAGCGAGAGGCCCTCGCGGGCCGAGGGCGGGATCTCTCGGGCGACTCACCGAGTCCCCGGAGCGCACCGCCGGCCCGGCGGTCGCCGCGTTGACGGCCCTGTCGGAGCATGAGTGCAGGCGTCGGGACCCGATAGATGGTGATCTACGCCTGAGCAGAGCGAAGCCGGGGGAAACTCTGGTGGAGGCTCGAAGCGACTCTGACGTGCAAATCGACCGCCCGACTTGGGCGTAGGGGCGAAAGACCAATCGAACCATCTAGTAGCTGGTTCCCTCCGAAGTTTCCTCAGGATAGCCGGTGCCGACGGAACGATTTTCACTCGGTAAAGCGAATGGTTGGAGGCATCGGGGGCGAAACGCCCTCGTCCTACTCTCAAACTTTCAACGGGTGAGGCGCCAGACCCGCCTCGCACGGGGCCTGGCCTAGAATCACGGGTGCCGAGTGGGCCATTTTTGGTAAGCAGAACTGGCGCTGCGGGATGAACCGAACGCCCGGTTGTGGTGCCCAACGCAGGACGCTCACGGGAAAGCTAAAAGGTGTGGGTCGGTACTGACAGCAGGGCGGTGGCCACGGAAGTCGGAATCCGCCAAGGAGTGTGTAACAACTCACCTGCCGAACCGACCCGCCCT
>NW_027624733.1:0-32500 GCF_034508935.2 Berghia stephanieae | reverse complement strand
ACGCGTTGTAAAGCGCTTTGAGCACGATTGCCTGGCTCGGCGCATAGTTGAGTACTCGATAGAAAGGTTCTTTACTCGCATTCTCTCCCCGTAATCAGATGTAAAACGAATACCTGGCCGTGAGTAGTGTTTTCTCCGTCCTGTCGTGTCCCGCTCTGCACGCTAAGTGTTGCTGTTGGCTGTAGACGCGTTGTAAAGCGCTTTGAGCACGATTGCCTGGCTCGGCGCATAGTTGAGTACTCGATAGAAAGGTTCTTTACTCGCATTCTCTCCCCGTAATCAGATGTAAAACGAATACCTGGCCGTGAGTAGTGTTTTCTCCGTCCTGTCGTGTCCCGCTCTGCACGCTAAGTGTTGCTGTTGGCTGTAGACGCGTTGTAAAGCGCTTTGAGCACGATTGCCTGGCTCGGCGCATAGTTGAGTACTCGATAGAAAGGTTCTTTACTCGCATTCTCTCCCCGTAATCAGATGTAAAACGAATACCTGGCCGTGAGTAGTGTTTTCTCCGTCCTGTCGTGTCCCGCTCTGCACGCTAAGTGTTGCTGTTGGCTGTAGACGCGTTGTAAAGCGCTTTGAGCACGATTGCCTGGCTCGGCGCATAGTTGAGTACTCGATAGAAAGGTTCTTTACTCGCATTCTCTCCCCGTAATCAGATGTAAAACGAATACCTGGCCGTGAGTAGTGTTTTCTCCGTCCTGTCGTGTCCCGCTCTGCACGCTAAGTGTTGCTGTTGGCTGTAGACGCGTTGTAAAGCGCTTTGAGCACGATTGCCTGGCTCGGCGCATAGTTGAGTACTCGATAGAAAGGTTCTTTACTCGCATTCTCTCCCCGTAATCAGATGTAAAACGAATACCTGGCCGTGAGTAGTGTTTTCTCTCGTCCTGTCGTGTCCCGCTCTGCACGCTAAGTGTTGCTGTTGGCTGTAGACGCGTTGTAAAGCGCTTTGAGCACGATTGCCTGGCTCGGCGCATAGTTGAGTACTCGATAGAAAGGTTCTTTACTCGCATTCTCCCCCGTAATCAGATGTAAAACGAATACCTGGCCGTGAGTAGTGTTTTCTCCGTCCTGTCGTGTCCCGCTCTGCACGCTAAGTGTTGCTGTTGGCTGTAGACGCGTTGTAAAGCGCTTTGAGCACGATTGCCTGGCTCGGCGCATAGTTGAGTACTCGATAGAAAGGTTCTTTACTCGCATTCTCTCCCCGTAATCAGATGTAAAACGAATACCTGGCCGTGAGTAGTGTTTTCTCCGTCCTGTCGTGTCCCGCTCTGCACGCTAAGTGTTGCTGTTGGCTGTAGACGCGTTGTAAAGCGCTTTGAGCACGATTGCCTGGCTCGGCGCATAGTTGAGTACTCGATAGAAAGGTTCTTTACTCGCATTCTCCCCGTAATCAGATGTAAACGAATACCTGGCCGTGAGTAGTGTTTTCTCCGTCCTGTCGTGTCCCGCTCTGCACGCTAAGTGTTGCTGTTGGCTGTAGACGCGTTGTAAAGCGCTTTGAGCACGATTGCCTGGTGGCCTGTTGAGCTGTAAGCTCTTTATCCATCCCGTAATCAGAAGATACCGTGATTAGTAAAGGTTCCTTACTCCTAATGTCTGGGTACCTTCGCCATCGTTCAGAGTTGTACGAAGACGGCACATACCTGCCGGTGTAAACGTTATGGGATGTTTTTCTCCGTCTGTCGTGTCCGCTCTGCACGCTAAGTGTTGCTGTTGGCTGTAGACGCGTTGTAAAGCGCTTGAGCACGATTGCCTGGTCGGCGCATAGTTGAGTACTCGATAAAAAGCCTTTTATCACATCCCCACATAATAACAATATTAATAATAATATAATAATAATAATATATAATTAATATAATTAATTATAATAATAATAAAAGTTTTATTAGGTCTTGGGTTCGATCTCGTTCGCGCATACTTACAGAGTTGGCCCACGGGCCGGCCAACCGTGCCGGGGTTCAAATCCCGGTTTGGGAGCTTTATTCATACGATTTTATCGCCTCGTCGATTCGAGGCTTTACCGCACGGGCGTCCCTGGGGTAAGAAGCTCTCGCTACGGCCGAGA
Source organism: Berghia stephanieae (assembly GCF_034508935.2). Taxonomy (NCBI): domain Eukaryota; kingdom Metazoa; phylum Mollusca; class Gastropoda; order Nudibranchia; family Aeolidiidae; genus Berghia; species Berghia stephanieae. Next base: position 30,438 of record NW_027624733.1, on the reverse strand, counting down.
AGGACTCTAGCGCCGGGACGCTCCCGCGGTAAGCCCTCCGAGGGCCGAGGGAAAAAACTTTGGTCGAGCGCATTTCCTCTACGGAGCGAATTTGAATGAAATAAACCCACCACCTATGATCGCACCTGGGACCTCCCATTGCCGACCGGTTTTGAACTTCGGGGCCCTTCCCGTTAGGGCCCTGTACTCGCTTGGCGGAGTGTTAAACGCGTTCCCGCTACTTCGCTAGAGTCGGGCGATCGACGACTCGGGCTCGATCGAGTTGGCCCACGGGCCGGCCAACCGTGCCGGGGTTCAAATCCCGGTTTGGGAGCTTTATTCATACGATTTTATCGCCTCGTCGATTCGAGGCTTTACCGCACGGGCGTCCCTGGGGTAAGAAGCTCTCGCTACGGCCGAGAAGGACTCTAGCGCCGGGACGCTCCCGCGGTAAGCCCTCCGAGGGCCGAGGGAAAAAACTTTGGTCGAGCGCATTTCCTCTACGGAGCGAATTTGAATGAAATAAACCCACCACCTATGATCGCACCTGGGACCTCCCCATTGCCGACCGGTTTTGAACTTCGGGGCCCTTCCCGTTAGGGCCCTGTACTCGCTTGGCGGAGTGTTAAACGCGTTCCCGCTACTTCGCTAGAGTCGGGCGATCGACGACTCGGGCTCGATCGAGTTGGCCCACGGGCCGGCCAACCCTGCCGGGGTTCAAATCCCGGTTTGGGAGCTTTATTCATACGATTTTATCGCCTCGTCGATTCGAGGCTTTACCGCACGGGCGTCCCTGGGGTAAGAAGCTCTCGCTACGGCCGAGAAGGACTCTAGCGCCGGGACGCTCCCGCGGTAAGCCCTCCGAGGGCCGAGGGAAAAAACTTTGGTCGAGCGCATTTCCTCTACGGAGCGAATTTGAATGAAATAAACCCACCACCTATGATCGCACCTGGGACCTCCCCATTGCCGACCGGTTTTGAACTTCGGGGCCCTTCCCGTTAGGGCCCTGTACTCGCTTGGCGGAGTGTTAAACGCGTTCCCGCTACTTCGCTAGAGTCGGGCGATCGACGACTCGGGCTCGATCGAGTTGGCCCACGGGCCGGCCAACCCTGCCGGGGTTCAAATCCCGGTTTGGGAGCTTTATTCATACGATTTTATCGCCTCGTCGATTCGAGGCTTTACCGCACGGGCGTCCCTGGGGTAAGAAGCTATCGCTACGGCCGAGAAGGACTCTAGCGCCGGGACGCTCCCGCGGTAAGCCCTCCGAGGGCCGAGGGAAAAAACTTTGGTCGAGCGCATTTCCTCTACGGAGCGAATTTGAATGAAATAAACCCACCACCTATGATCGCACCTGGGACCTCCCCATTGCCGACCGGTTTTGAACTTCGGGGCCCTTCCCGTTAGGGCCCTGTACTCGCTTGGCGGAGTGTTAAACGCGTTCCCGCTACTTCGCTAGAGTCGGGCGATCGACGACTCGGGCTCGATCGAGTTGGCCCACGGGCCGGCCAACCGTGCCGGGGTTCAAATCCCGGTTTGGGAGCTTTATTCATACGATTTTATCGCCTCGTCGATTCGAGGCTTTACCGCACGGGCGTCCCTGGGGTAAGAAGCTCTCGCTACGGCCGAGAAGGACTCTAGCGCCGGGACGCTCCCGCGGTAAGCCCTCCGAGGGCCGAGGGAAAAAACTTTGGTCGAGCGCATTTCCTCTACGGAGCGAATTTGAATGAAATAAACCCACCACCTATGATCGCACTGGGACCTCCCCATTGCCGACCGGTTTTGAACTTCGGGGCCCTTCCCGTTAGGGCCCTGTACTCGCTTGGCGGAGTGTTAAACGCGTTCCCGCTACTTCGCTAGAGTCGGGCGATCGACGACTCGGGCTCGATCGAGTTGGCCCACGGGCCGGCCAACCTGCCGGGGTTCAAATCCCGGTTTGGGAGCTTTATTCATACGATTTTATCGCCTCGTCGATTCGAGGCTTTACCGCACGGGCGTCCCTGGGGTAAGAAGCTCTCGCTACGGCCGAGAAGGACTCTAGCGCCGGGACGCTCCCGCGGTAAGCCCTCCGAGGGCCGAGGGAAAAAACTTTGGTCGAGCGCATTTCCTCTACGGAGCGAATTTGAATGAAATAAACCCACCACCTATGATCGCACCTGGGACCTCCCCATTGCCGACCGGTTTTGAACTTCGGGGCCCTTCCCGTTAGGGCCCTGTACTCGCTCGGAAGACCGTTTACGCGGCGTTAAACGCGTTCCCGCTACTTCGCTAGAGTAGTGCGATGGGAAATTCGGGCTGTTCGGAGGTCGGGCTCGGGTTTGCCATACGTGCCTGGGGTCGAATCTGAATTTGCACCAAAAAAATTTTTTTTTTTAGTAGTCCGCAAGAGGAAAAGGGCTACCTTACCAGGGGTTTGGGACGTATAGTAGGGAAGGCGGTCGTCGGTCGGAAAAATTGAAATTGAAGCAAGGCGAGCCGAAAGGCGCGCGGTGGCCTCTGGTACACCCACGGTCACCAGCGCCTGGACGAGCGGTGGTCGGAGAGTCCGGAGTCGGTCCCAGGTTAGCTCCTCGGTAGAGGACCTAGAGTCGTGTGAGCGCGAGCGTGTCCGGGCGGTCGGAGCAGTCCGACCCAGCAGCGAGAAGGCCGAAGGGGTGAACGTTTGTGCGGTAGAGTCGAGAAGGGCCGTCGGCGAAGGAGTCGAGCGCTGGGAGTTCTCGGCGTCTGGGCTTCGGTCGTCGGCGCCCGTAGCCTCCTGTCCCAGCGGGTCCGTCCCGCCGGGTTGGAAATGGATACGCTACCAGGTTGATCCTGCCTGTAGTCTTATGCTTGTCTTGAGGGTTAAGCCATGCACGCCTATGCTCACCCTACACAGAAGGGGAAGCCGCGAACTGCTCAGTATATCGGCGATAATACACGGGGTGGGCGATGTTTGTCCGGACACCTGTAGGAATCCCAGAGCTAATACGTGCACACGAGTCCTCCTCCTAACGGGGTTACCTCCGCGGGGAGAGGGCGCATTTATTAGGATCTTGACCGGCGGCGGGTGGTTAACGCCGCCCGCCAGGCTGAGGCGAACTCTGGGTATGTGACGACCGCTGTTAGCGGCGTGCCCGTTTGCTCGCCGTCCCATCAAATTTAGACGGCCCGGGCAAGAGCCCCCCGTGTTGGCTACGGGTGACGGAGGATCAGGGTTCGATCCCGGAGAGGGAGCCTGCGAGACGGCTACCACGCTTAAGGGTGGCAGCAGGCGCGCAACTTACCCACTCCCAGCACGGTGAGGTAGTGAAGATAAATGTCGGGGCTGGGCTCGCATGCGAGCCTAGCGGTCGGATTGAGCGTAGACCAAACACGTGCCGTTGATGACCTATCGGAGGGCAAGCCTGGTGCCAGCAGCCGCGGTAATTCCAGCTCCGATGGCGTATGTTGTAGTTGCTGCGTTTAAAACGCTCGTAGTTGGATCTCTGAGGTGACGGCAGCGACAAACCGCGGGTGACGTTGCCCCGGCGATTATGCACCGTCGTGGTTTTGGGGATGGAGCAAGCGGTGCCTTCCGGTGCCGCAACCGGACCCTCGCGACGGATCTCGCCGGGCATCGCTTGCCCGTCGCTGCCGGTTTAGTCTCTTTCCGTCTTAAGCCGTGTCGGCTTGGTACGTGGCGTATCTGGGCCGACACTAAGGTACGGGCGGTGTTCTCCCTGAATCAATTGGAGTGCTCAAAGCAGGTCGTGCTCGCACAGCTTTGCTCGGAACGATGTGATGACGCCACCGCCCCGCAATGTAACCACGGGACCGGTCTCCGTGGGGGCGGTGGGCGAGGTCTATAGAGACGGCCGGGGGGCGGCGTACTACCGCGGGAGGGGTGGAATCCGACGATCGCGGTGGGACGAACAAGAGCGAAGGCACCGGCCAAGAGCGCCTTCGTTGATCATGAACGAAAGTCGGAGGAACGAACGCGATCAGGTACCGCGGTAGTTCCGACAGTAAACCATGCCGACCGGTTACGCGGGGACGTCCCCTGTGGGGAAGCCTCGCGAGGCCCCGGAGAAATCAGAGTGCCTGGGCTCCGGGGGGAGTACGGTCGCAAGGCTGAAACTTAAAGGAATTGACGGAAGGGCACCACCAGGAGTGGAGCCTGCGGCTCAATTTGACTCAACACGGGGAAGCTTACCAGGTCCGGACACCGCGTGGATTGACAGACTGAGGCTCTTTCATGATTCGGTGGGTGGTGGTGCATGGCCGTTGCTAGCCCGTGGAGCGATCCGTCTGGTTCATTCCGATAACGGGCGAGACTCTGCCCTGGCGGATAACAAACGGCGGTCAAGAGGGGTCCGTCTCACGGGTTGGGTCGGCGTTCGGCTCTCGGGTCGGGCGTCGGTCTTCCCACTCAGGGAGAGGCGGTGCCCCGGACCGCCGTCGCGCAGGCCGCGTCCTGCAGGGATTGACCTCGAGCAGTGCGTACGAGATGGAGCCATAACAGGTCTGTGATGCCCTTAGACGTCCTGGGCTGCACGTGTGCTACAGTGGTGGCGCCAGCCGGCGCGGTGTAGACCGTGAGCGTAGGAGTCTTCATGTCCGGGGTCGGTCTTCCTGCGAGTTGGGCCGTGAACTCGGAATGCCACGTAGTCACGGGTCAGCATCCCGTGCCGACTACGTCCCTGCCCTTTGTACACACCGCCCGTCGCTACCTTCGGTGGACGGCGCAGCCAGGGCCCCGGAGTGGCCGGCGAGACGGAGCTTCGGCTCCTGAAATCGCAGTCGTCGCGATGTCGCCCGAACTGCGCTGCCCCGAGAGGGTAAAAGTCGTAACAAGGTTACCGTAGGTGAACCTTCGGTAGGATCACGTCCGATTTCGTTTTGCCCCCAGCCGCCCGCCCGACGGGTGAAGGGTTAAAAAACACTGTCCGGTGAGGCCGGGCTGCTCCCTGGCCGGGGAGCGGTCCAGGCGATAAACGGGGCGGCGGCGTTGCGCCGCGAGTAACCGCGCGCGCAACGCTTGCCCCCCCCACCCTTTGTCGTCGTTTGGCCCTTAAGCGAGAGAAAATAAATACAACCTTTGGCGGTGGATCACTCGGCTCGCGCGTCGATGAAGAGTGCGGCCAGCCGTATTGAGTCGTGTGAACTGCAGCTGCCTCATTGAACATCGACGTCTTGAACGCAAATTGCGGCCGTGGGCGTAAGTCACCGGCCACGTCCGTATGAGGGTCGGCCCTACGACGTCGCCGCAACCGGTCTTCTCGGGGGGGACTGAGCGGCGCGACGTGCCGTACCGGTCGGGTCTCGGCCCGACTGGCGGCCGTAGATCGAGGGCTCCCGTCTGACCACGGGAGACGTCGTCCCCACCCGGCCTCTGGGTATGGGCGGGGGACGACGAATAAGACGCGCACCGAAGACGGGGAAGCACGCACGCGATCGGCTGCTTCTTCCTCAATCCTCGGGCCTGCTCGATGTACACGCGAGCGAGGGCTTCGTGGGGGTATGCGGGGAAGTAAGTATAACGACGCGCGGCGAACCCGACGGATGGGGCGATCTGCCGACCTCATATCGGACGAGGGTACCCGCCGAACTAAAGCATTTCAGTAAGCGGAGGAAAAGAAACCAACGGGGACTCCCCCAGTAACGGCGAGTGAAGCGGGAAGAGCCCAGCGCTGAAACCCCCTGGGCCCGTGCCCGCGGGGAGCTGTAGCGTTCGGGTCGGTGTCGAGCGGGATCGGGAGCGCCGCGCGAGTCTTCTCGAGCGTGGCTTGCCCAGAGCGGGTGCCAGGCCCTTGCCGGCGGCGCTCCCTTCCGCCGACCTCGACCCCGGAGTCGGGTTGCTTGGCAGTGCAGCCCGAAGCGGGTGGTAAACTCCACCTAAGGCTAAGTACCTGCGCGAGTCCGATAGCGAACAAGTACTGTGAGGGAAAGTTGAAAAGAACTCTGAAGAGAGGGTGCAAAGCGCGTGAAACCGCCAAGGGGTAAACTGGCTGAGCCGAGCGACGTGTCCCGCCGTGGCGGCTGGTCGCCCGTGCCCCCGCGGAGGCGCCCCGGAGACGGGGACGCCTTCCGAGTTCGGGGGTCGGGCGCGTGCCCCACCACGGCGGGTCTCCGCTGCCACCGGCACCGGGCCGTCTCGTCCGCGCGCCCTACGCGGGTCGTCGGCCTGCGGATCGTGGGCGCGAGTTGGCACGAGAGCGGTCGTATTCGGGTGCCGTGGTCGACCGCGGACAAACGGCGGCGGTTCGCCCCGGGGGGTTTCGGCCTCCCGGGCGGGCGGCTCCGGTCCGTCGAAAGGTGCGCAGCGTTATTCCGGTACCTGCCCGACCCGTCTTGAAACACGGACCAAGGAGTCCGACGCCTGTGCGAGCCGCAGGGTTTCCACTAAACCCCACGGCGAAGTGAAAGCGAGAGGCCCTCGCGGGCCGAGGGCGGGATCTCTCGGGCGACTCACCGAGTCCCCGGAGCGCACCGCCGGCCCGGCGGTCGCCGCGTTGACGGCCCTGTCGGAGCATGAGTGCAGGCGTCGGGACCCGATAGATGGTGATCTACGCCTGAGCAGAGCGAAGCCGGGGGAAACTCTGGTGGAGGCTCGAAGCGACTCTGACGTGCAAATCGACCGCCCGACTTGGGCGTAGGGGCGAAAGACCAATCGAACCATCTAGTAGCTGGTTCCCTCCGAAGTTTCCCTCAGGATAGCCGGTGCCGACGGAACGATTTTCACTCGGTAAAGCGAATGGTTGGAGGCATCGGGGGCGAAACGCCCTCGTCCTACTCTCAAACTTTCAACGGGTGAGGCGCCAGACCCGCCTCGCACGGGGCCTGGCCTAGAATCACGGGTGCCGAGTGGGCCATTTTTGGTAAGCAGAACTGGCGCTGCGGGATGAACCGAACGCCCGGTTGTGGTGCCCAACGCAGGACGCTCACGGGAAAGCTAAAAGGTGTGGGTCGGTACTGACAGCAGGGCGGTGGCCACGGAAGTCGGAATCCGCCAAGGAGTGTGTAACAACTCACCTGCCGAACCGACCCGCCCTGAAAATGGATGGCGCTGAGCGTCGGACCCACACCGGGCCGCCCCGCCAGCGGGAGGGGTGCGACTCCCCTCCCCGGGCAGGCCGGGGCGAGTAGGAGGTGCGCCGCGGTGGCGTGAAAGTCCGGGAGCGATCCCGTTCGGAGCCGCCGCGGGTGAAGATCTTGGTGGTAGTAGCAAATATTGAACGGAGAGTACTTTTCAAGGCCGAAGTGGGGAATGGTTCCGCGGGAACAGTGCATGTACGTGGGTGAGTCGGTCCTAAGGGGCGGGTTAGCTCCCTTGCTGAAGCGGGTACGAAACACGCGCCGGGCGGGCGGCCGAACGGGCGCCGCGCCTGGCCTGTCAGTCACCCTGCGACCGCCGAAAGGGAATCCAGTTAAGGTTCGCTCGGAACCGGGCGGCGGAGAACGGCCCCCCTCGTCGCGACTACGTTCCGGCGTGGGGGGCGCCGCGGCGACGCCGACAGAACGGGGAACGCTGCCGTGGGCACCGGGGAGAGCCGTCGTCTCTTTTTAAGGTCTGGTTCGCCCTGGAATCGGGTCGACCGGAGAAAGGGCTGGCCAGGCCGAAAAGCGTCGCCGTAAGACATGGCTGCGTCCGGAGCGCTCACGGCGGTCCGTGAAAACCCGTCGAGGGCACGTCAATCTCGCTGCCGGCCGTACTCATGTCCGCAGCAGGTCTCCTAGGTTAGCAGCCTCTGGTCCACGGAGTAATGTAGGTAAGGGAAGTCGGCAAAATGGATCCGTAACTTCGGGAGAAGGATTGGCTCTGAGGGCCGGGACGGTCGGGCTAGGGGAGGAAGCGGGCAGAACCGCACGCACCCTGAGGGGACACTCCGAGGGGGAGAGACGTGCGCGGAAACCCGTGGGGGCCCCGGGCCGAGCGGCCTCGCTCGGCTGACGCCCCTTCGCGGGGCGCGTTGGCTGCGCGGGGGACAACCGACGCGACCTCCGACTCACGCTGTCTCAGAACTGTCACGGACAGGGGGAATCCGACTGTCTAATTAAAACAGAGCGTCTCGACAGCCTGAAAAGGTGTTTACGGGACGTGATTTCTGCCCAGTGCTCAGAATGTCAAAGTGAAGAGATTCGCATAAGCGCGGGTAAACGGCGGGAGTAACTATGACTCTCTTAAGGTAGCCAAATGCCTCGTCGTCTAATTAGCGACGCGCACGAACGGATTAACGAGATTCCCACTGTCCCTATCTACGCCCCGGCGAAATCACAGCCAAGGGAACGGGCTTGGTGAAATCAGCGGGGAAAGAAGACCCTGTCGAGCTTGACTCTAGTCCGACTCTGTGGAGGAGCGTGGGGGGTGTAGCATAGGCGGTAGCGTCTTCGGGCGCGACAGTGAAATACCGCTACCCCCGCGGGACCTCCACTTACCCGACGGAGTGGGGACTCGGCGCCTTCTTGCAGGTAGGAGGCGTACGAGGTTCAGACGTCAAGCCGCCGTCGCGTCGGGCTCGGGGAGTCCACCGACTCCCCCGACGCGGTCACGACGGCGACAGCGACCCTGCCGGGGACAGCCTCGGACGGGGAGTTTGACTGGGGCGGTACATCTTCTAAAGCGCAGCGAAGGTGTCCCAAGGCGGGCTCAGCGAGGACGGAAACCTCGCGTAGAGCAAAAGGGCAAATGCCTGCTCGACCAGGATTTTCAGTACGAATACTGGCCGTGAAAGCGTGGCCTATCGATCCTTTCGACGTTGGGAGTTTCAAGCGAGAGGTGTCAGAAAAGTTACCACAGGGATAACTGGCTTGTGGCGGCCAAGCGTTCATAGCGACGTCGCTGATTGATCCTTCGATGTCGGCTCTTCCTATCATTGCGAAGCAGAATTCGCCAAGTGTCGGATTGTTCACCCGCCAACAGGGAACGTGAGCTGGGTTTAGACCGTCGTGAGACAGGTTAGTTTTATCCTACTGATGAAGCGCCCTTGCCACGGTAATCTTGCTCAGTACGAGAGGAACGGTGAGTTCGGACCTCTGGTTCGCGCGTCCGGTCGTCAGGCCGATGGCGCCAGGCTACGTCCGTGGGAGTACGACTGAACGCCTCTAAGTCGGAACCCCGCCCGGTGAGCAAGGGTGAGCTTAGCTAGGGCCCTGAGCGTGCAGGCAACATTAAGCCGGCAACCCTCGGGTTCGTCGGCTAGTGCCGTGACCGGCCCGCTCGTCACGCGCGCTAGATCTGTGGTGCGCGTGGCTGGGTCGGTATCATCCACGTCCGTTAGGGGCAAGAAATCGCGTGCGGACCACATGTATTCCGTCGGGGTGTTGTAAGCGTTAGAGCTGTCCTGGTACGGCGATCCGTTGAGACTAAGCCCCGGACGCTGAGATTTTCCCTCCAGCAGGGTTTGTCTCGGCCCCCTTTCCACCCGGCACGGCACGGCCCGGCCCGATCGGCCAGCCTTCGAGTCCTTGCTCTGCTCGGCTCGGCATGCTGGCGGTGCGGCGCGCGGCGGCGGCGGGTGCGAGAGTGTCATAACACGTATAAATACATTTACTTTACTTTACTTTACTTCTTTCAAAGTTCTATCTCCTAGAACTTGGAGAATTTTTTTTTCTCTCCACCTGTCCAGAGGCACTAATCCGTCCAGAGGCACTAATCCGTCCAGAGGCACTAGTCCGTCCAGAGGCACTAATCCGTCCAGAGGCACTAATCCGTCCAGAGGCACTTTTAGTTTTCCTTCTTTGCTGTCTGCGAAGTAGAATTCGCCAACTGCATTTTTTTTTTTTTTTTTTTTTTTCAATTTTGTTTTTTCCTTCCTGTCAGTCCCTTAATAGGCTTCTGCGAAGCGGAATTCGCCAACTGCATTTTATTTAGTCCCTTAATAGACTTCTGAGAAGCGGGATTCGCCATTGTCCCTTAATAGGCTTCTGAGAAGCGGAATTCGCCAACTGCATTTCAATTTAGTCCCTTAATAGGCTTCTGCGAAGCGGAATTCGCCAACTGCATTTCATTTAGTCCCTTAATAGGCTTCTGCGAAGCGGAATTCGCCAACTGCATTTTATTTTGTCCCTTTTCCAGGCTTCTGCGAAGCGGAATTCGCCAACTGCATTTTATTCAGTCCCTTAATAGACTTCTGAGAAGCGGAATTCGCCAAACTGCATTTTATTTTGTTCCTTTAACAGGCTTCTGCGAAGCGGAATTCGCCAACTGCATTTTATTGTTTTGTCCTTAATAGGCCTTCTGCGAAGCGGGATTCGCCAACTGTATTTTTTTTTTTTGTTTATTCCTTTTTTTTTTTTTTTTTTCTTTTTTTTTTTTCATTCTCTTAATAGGCTTCTGCGAAGCGGAATTCGCCAACTATATTTTAAACATATCTGGTCGCTGCGCTAGTTTTCGTTTTGCGCATTAAATTTATTTTTTTTTTTTTTAATTTGGGTCACCTCATTGACATTGACCTCTGCGAAGCGCAATTCGCCAACTGCATTTTGTAGCATTCGTGCGCTGCGCTACTGTGACATTGCGCGCATTTTCTCTCTCTCTCTCATCTCTCTCTCCTCTCTCTCTTCTCTTCTCTCTTCTCTCTCTCTCTCTCTTCTCTCTTTTTTTTTTTTTTTTTTTTTTTCGATTCCTTACTGCCTTTGCGAAGCAGAATTCGCCAACTGTACTTTTTTTAATTAATTAATTTATTTTTTAATATTTGGGGGATTTTTGTTTTTGTTTTCTTTTCTTCCCTTAATAGGCTTCTGCGAAGCGGAATTCGCCAACTGCATCTTTTAATTCGTGTCTTCGCTTACGTACTCTCAAACTTTGTGCTCTTGCTTTCACCGTACTCAGAAGTTGTGATAATATGTAAGTATGTTTTCGTCCGTTCTGTTTCTGTCGTGGTCCGCTCTGCACGTTAAGTGTTGCTGTTGGCTGTAGACGCGTTGTAAAGCGCTTTGAGCACGATTGCCTGGCTCGGCGCATAGTTGAGTACTCGATAGAAAGGTTCTTTACTCGCATTCTCTCCCCGTAATCAGTGTAAAACGAATACCTGGCCGTGAGTAGTGTTTTCTCCGTCCTGTCGTGTCCGCTCTGCACGCTAAGTGTTGCTGTTGGCTGTAGAGCGTTGTAAAGCGCTTTGAGCACGATTGCCTGGCTCGGCGCATAGTTGAGTACTCGATAGAAAGGTTCTTTACTCGCATTCTCTCCCCGTAATCAGATGTAAAACGAATACCTGGCCGTGAGTAGTGTTTTCTCCGTCCTGTCGTGTCCCGCTCTGCACGTTAAGTGTTGCTGTTGGCTGTAGACGCGTTGTAAAGCGCTTTGAGCACGATTGCCTGGCTCGGCGCATAGTTGAGTACTCGATAGAAAGGTTCTTTACTCGCATTCTCTCCCGTAATCAGATGTAAAACGAATACCTGGCCGTGAGTAGTGTTTTCTCCGTCCTGTCGTGTCCCGCTCTGCACGTTAGAGTGTTGCTGTTGGCTGTAGACGCGTTGTAAAGCGCTTTGAGCACGATTGCCTGGCTCGGCGCATAGTTGAGTACTCGATAGAAAGGTTCTTTACTCGCATTCTCTCCCCGTAATCAGATGTAAAACGAATACCTGGCCGTGAGTAGTGTTTTCTCCGTCCTGTCGTGTCCCGCTCTGCACGTTAGAGTGTTGCTGTTGGCTGTTAGACGCGTTTAAAGCGCTTTGAGCACGATTGCCTGGCTCGGCGCATAGTTGAGTACTCGATAGAAAGGTTCTTTACTCGCATCTCTCCTAATCGATTAAACGATACGGGTAGTAGTGTTTTCTCGTCCTGTGTGTCCGTCTGCACGTAGATGTTGTGTTGGTGTAGAGCGTTTAAAGGCTTGAGACGATTGCCTGGCTCGGCGCATAGTTGAGTACTGTGAAGGTTCTTACTCGTTCTCTCCGTAATCGATGTAACGAAATGGCGTGGAGTGTTTTCTCCGTCTGTCGTGTCCGCTCTGCATGCTAAGTGTTGCTGTTGGCTGTAGACGCGTGTAAGCCGCTTTGTGAGCAGTGATTGCTGGCTCGGCGCATAGCTGAGTACTCGATAAAAAGCCTCTTTACTCGCATCCCATATACGAATCAATTATAAATAATATGTAGATATATTTCTTAGTGTCACATATACTAAGTTTATATATATAATACGTTATAATAATATTTTAAGGTCTTGGGATCGATGTACTCGTCGAACTTTACGAGTTGGGCCCACGGGTCGGCCAACCTGCCGGGGTTCAATCCCGTTTGGGTGCTTTATTCATACGATTTTATCGCCTCGTCGATTCGAGGCTTTACCGCAACGGGCGTCCTGGGTAAGAAGCTCTCGCTAGGCGAGAAAGACTCTAGCGCCGGGACGCTCCCGCGGTAAGCCCTCCGAGGGCCGAGGGAAAGAAACTTTGGTCGAGCGCATTTCCTCTACGGAGCGCAATTTGATATGAATAAACACCACCTATGATCGCACCTGGGACCTCCCCATTGCCGACCGGTTTTGAACTTCGGCCCTTCCGTAGGGCCCTGTACTCGCTTGCGAGTGTTAAACGCGTTCCGCTACTTCGCTAGAGTCGGGCGATCGACGACTCGGGCTCGATCGAGTTGGCCCACGGGCCGGCCAACCTGCCGGGGTTCAAATCCCGGTTTGGGAGCTTTATTCATACGATTTTATCGCCTCGTCGATTCGAGGCTTTACCGCACGGGCGTCCCTGGGGTAAGAAGCTCTCGCTACGGCGAGAAGGACTCTAGCGCCGGGACGCTCCCGCGGTAAGCCCTCCGAGGGCCGAGGGAAAAAACTTTGGTCGAGGCATTTCCTCTACGGAGCGAATTTGAATGAAATAAACCCACCACCTATGATCGCACCTGGGACCTCCCCATTGCCGACCGGTTTTGAACTTCGGGGCCCTTCCCGTTAGGGCCCTGTACTCGCTTGGCGGAGTGTTAAACGCGTTCCCGCTACTTCGCTAGAGTCGGGCGATCGACGACTCGGGCTCGATCGAGTTGGCCCACGGGCCGGCCAACCCTGCCGGGGTTCAAATCCCGGTTTGGGAGCTTTATTCATACGATTTTATCGCCTCGTCGATTCGAGGCTTTACCGCACGGGCGTCCCTGGGGTAAGAAGCTCTCGCTACGGCCGAGAAGGACTCTAGCGCCGGGACGCTCCCGCGGTAAGCCTCCGAGGGCCGAGGGAAAAAACTTTGGTCGAGCGCATTTCCTCTACGGAGCGAATTTGAATGAAATAAACCCACCACCTATGATCGCACCTGGGACCTCCCCATTGCCGACCGGTTTTGAACTTCGGGGCCTTCCCGTTAGGGCCCTGTACTCGCTTGGCGGAGTGTTAAACGCGTTCCCGCTACTTCGCTAGAGTCGGGCGATCGACGACTCGGGCTCGATCGAGTTGGCCCACGGGCCGGCCAACCCTGCCGGGGTTCAAATCCCGGTTTGGGAGCTTTATTCATACGATTTTATCGCCTCGTCGATTCGAGGCTTTACCGCACGGGCGTCCCTGGGGTAAGAAGCTATCGCTACGGCCGAGAAGGACTCTAGCGCCGGGACGCTCCCGCGGTAAGCCCTCCGAGGGCCGAGGGAAAAAACTTTGGTCGAGCGCATTTCCTCTACGGAGCGAATTTGAATGAAATAAACCCACCACCTATGATCGCACCTGGGACCTCCCCATTGCCGACCGGTTTTGAACTTCGGGGCCCTTCCCGTTAGGGCCCTGTACTCGCTTGGCGGAGTGTTAAACGCGTTCCCGCTACTTCGCTAGAGTCGGGCGATCGACGACTCGGGCTCGATCGAGTTGGCCCACGGGCCGGCCAACCGTGCCGGGGTTCAAATCCCGGTTTGGGAGCTTTATTCATACGATTTTATCGCCTCGTCGATTCGAGGCTTTACCGCACGGGCGTCCCTGGGGTAAGAAGCTCTCGCTACGGCCGAGAAGGACTCTAGCGCCGGGACGCTCCCGCGGTAAGCCCTCCGAGGGCCGAGGGAAAAAACTTTGGTCGAGCGCATTTCCTCTACGGAGCGAATTTGAATGAAATAAACCCACCACCTATGATCGCACCTGGGACCTCCCCATTGCCGACCGGTTTTGAACTTCGGGGCCCTTCCCGTTAGGGCCCTGTACTCGCTTGGCGGAGTGTTAAACGCGTTCCCGCTACTTCGCTAGAGTCGGGCGATCGACGACTCGGGCTCGATCGAGTTGGCCCACGGGCCGGCCAACCCTGCCGGGGTTCAAATCCCGGTTTGGGAGCTTTATTCATACGATTTTATCGCCTCGTCGATTCGAGGCTTTACCGCACGGGCGTCCCTGGGGTAAGAAGCTCTCGCTACGGCCGAGAAGGACTCTAGCGCCGGGACGCTCCCGCGGTAAGCCCTCCGAGGGCCGAGGGAAAAAACTTTGGTCGAGCGCATTTCCTCTACGGAGCGAATTTGAATGAAATAAACCCACCACCTATGATCGCACCTGGGACCTCCCCATTGCCGACCGGTTTTGAACTTCGGGGCCCTTCCCGTTAGGGCCCTGTACTCGCTCGGAAGACCGTTTACGCGGCGTTAAACGCGTTCCCGCTACTTCGCTAGAGTAGTGCGATGGGAAATTCGGGCTGTTCGGAGGTCGGGCTCGGGTTTGCCATACGTGCCTGGGGTCGAATCTGAATTTGCACCAAAAAAATTTTTTTTTTTAGTAGTCCGCAAGAGGAAAAGGGCTACCTTACCAGGGGTTTGGGACGTATAGTAGGGAAGGCGGTCGTCGGTCGGAAAAATTGAAATTGAAGCAAGGCGAGCCGAAAGGCGCGCGGTGGCCTCTGGTACACCCACGGTCACCAGCGCCTGGACGAGCGGTGGTCGGAGAGTCCGGAGTCGGTCCCAGGTTAGCTCCTCGGTAGAGGACCTAGAGTCGTGTGAGCGCGAGCGTGTCCGGGCGGTCGGAGCAGTCCGACCCAGCAGCGAGAAGGCCGAAGGGGTGAACGTTTGTGCGGTAGAGTCGAGTACGGCCGTCGGCGAGGATCGACGCTGGGATCTCGGTCGCGGTTCGGCCGTCGGGCGGCCGACCTGTCCGCGGTGGTTCAAACCACGGTTGACTGGAAGCTACTCCAGGTATACCTGCCTGTATTTTATGCTTCGTCATTCGAGGGCTTAACCAGCACGGCTATGCTCCCTAGAAGGGAAGACGCATCTCAGTCATATCGGCGATAAACACGCGGGGCAGTCCGTTTGTAAGCCTGAGGAATCGCCAGAGTTAAATACGACACGGTCTCTCCAACGGGGTTCCTCACGAGAAGGCGCATTTAATGAGGATCTACCGCGGCGGTTGGTTACGCTCGGGCCTCGCCAGGCTGAGGCGTCTGGTATTACACCCTTTAGCGGTGCCTCGTATGCTCGCCGTCCATCATTCGCGGCCCGGGTTCAAGAGCTTCCCCGTAGTTCGCTACGAGTCGGAGGATATCAGGTTCGATCCCGGAGTCGAGCTGCGAGACGGCTCCACGCTTAGGTGGCAGCCAGGCGCGGATTCAATCCCAGCACGTTGAGGAGTTGAGATACATTGTCGGGCTGGTCGCATTGCGAGCTTACCGGAACGGATTGAGGTAGACAGCTACGTGCGTTGATGCCTATTGGAAGGCGCTAGCCTGGTGGCAGCGCACGCGGTAAGCCCGATGGCGAGGAGTTGCCTCGATTAAAACGTCGAGTCGCGATTCCTCTGAGGGCGTGATGAATAACCGTACGTTGCCCACGGACTCCGTATGCACCTCGGTTTTGGATCGGCCGGACCTTCTCGTTTGCCGCACCGACCCTCGCTCGACGAGCCGTTTCTTGCGGCGGTTTTAAACCTTCCGTTACTGTCGCTTGTAGACGATGGCGGATTGGACGTCTAGTCGATAAGGCGGGCGGGTTTCCCTGCCATGAGTGCTCAGGGTCGAATGCTCGCAACTTTGCCCAACAAATTGTTTGTTTGAGCCTAAGTCCGCAGAGGAAAATAACAAGGTACCTTTCTGGCGGTTGGGAGTCATGACGCGGGGCGGCGTCGTCGGAAAGTGGTTGAAGCAGCGATGCGGGCGACGCAAGTGCTCATGAACCACGTCAGACGCCTGATCATGAACGGTCGGTGGACGAAGTCGAAGTCCGCCCGTGTTAGTCCGCGTAAGGACCATAAGTCTGCGACGCGGCGTTCCGGGCGTGGGAGCTCAGAGCGCGGAAGGCCAGGTTATCCGGGTAGAGTAAGGCTGGGCCTCGAGGCTGGAGTTCGGCGTCGGGACTTACGATCTGGACGCAGGTGCTCGCCAGGGTGTGTCCCGCCGGTGTTGGTAAATGGTTGTCGGCACGGTTGACAGCTGAGCTCTTCGATGCTGTTGGTGAGGTTGAAGCCATGCAGCGCCTTGTTCTTCCAATCCGGGGAGCCTGCGATAACACGGCGGTAGTAATGGGCGTATCAGGGTGGGGTAGTTTGTCCGGCGTGTGGAATCCCAGAGAGGCGTCCGACCACCGTTGACGAGGTCCGCGTCCTAAGGATTCCTCAGCGGAGGAAAGAGCCATAGGTCCAGTGATGCTTGACGGGGCGCACGGTGCTAACTGGGCCGCCCGCCGGGAGGCTGTAGCGTAGGAGTCTTCATGCGGGTCGTGCCCGCGATTGGTCCGTGACGTGCTTGCCCGAGTCCGGTAGCAGGCCCGTGCCGACCGTCCCTCCGCCCTTGACCTGACCGGCCGCGTCGGCTAGCTTGGCAGTGACGGCGCAGACAGTGGACTCCGAGTGGCCAGGCGAGAGAGCTCCGGCTCCGAAACGTACAGTCTGTGGGAATGTTCTGCCTAAAGCTTGCGCTAGTGAGGGGTAAGCGTGTAACAAGGTTTACAATGTGCTCGGAGCACGGTCCGATTGGCGGTGTTTGCCCCTGCACCCCCGCGAGCGGGAGAGGGTAAAACGCTGTCCGGTTGGGGTCCGGCGTGCCCACTGGCCGGAGGGTCCACGCTGACACGGCCCGGCGTGCGTTGCGCCGCGCGCGTAACGCGCGCGCGCACGTGCCCCCCTGGTCGTCGTGCGCAGTTGGACGATGAGGAAAGGTACGATCAGTACCGTGTCGACGGTACAACGCTCGCGGCGCCGTGATGGAGTTCGGTCCAGCCTGTTGTGGCTCCGTCGTGAAAGTGCGCAGGCCGTATTGGGACATGCGACGTCTTGAACACGCCAAGGATCGCGGGCCTGTTGGCGAAGCACCGGTTCCACTCCGTAAGAGGTGCCCTACGCGTCGAGGGCCACGGTCCTCTCGGGGCGACTCCCGAGTCGGAGCGCGACGTCCGGTACCGGCGGGTCGCCGCGTTGAGCGGCCTGTCGAGATGAGTGAGTCGTCGGACCCGTAGAGTCGTACTCCATCGCCGAGCTGACGAGCGGGGTATGGTGGGCTCGACGACTGACGTGATAATGACGCCGACGCGAGGGGCGAAGCATCGAACGCGATCGTAGCTGTTCCTCCGAATTCCTCGGCATGCCGTTGTCACGCGAACGATGTCTTCGTCGGCGTATAGCGAATAAGTTGTATAACGACGCGTCGGCGAACCCGCGTGGCCTATCTCCGACTCATACGGTTCGAGGGACGCCAGATAAAGCCTTTCGCAGCGCCTGGACATAGAACCACGGGACTCCGCCCAGTAGGCGATTTTGAAGCGAGAACTGGCCGCGGGTGAAACGTCCCCCGTGTGGTGCCCGCTGCCTCACGGGAAGCTTAAAACGTTGGGTCGTGTACGCAGCGGGCGGTGCGCCACGCGAGTTCCGAGCGTGGCTGCGCCATGAGTGTGACAGGCCCTTGCCGGAACCGCCCCCTTACTCGCGACTCGACCCACCATCGGGCTTTGCTAGCCACGTGCAGCCGAAGCGGGTCGGTATACCACTAAGGCTAAGGTACCTGGCGAGTCGATGCGAAAGTATGTAGAGGGCCCGGTGAAGAACGTTGAAAGCGGGGCAAGATCCCGTTGAACCGCCGAGGGGTAAACTGGCTGGTTAGCTAGATTGACGAGGAGGTCTTTCAACGGGCCCGTGCCGGGTAATGCGTCCGCGAGTAGCGAGCTTGCAGTCGGGGGTGAGTCGGTGCCTCCAGGCGGCGGGTTCACCTTGGCTGAGCGGCAACACGCACCGGGCGTCGCCGACGCGCCCTGCGCCTGGGTCGTCCCCTGCGGGCGGGCGCGAGTTGACGGGAGCTCCGTTAGGTGTCCTCGCGCGACCGGGCCGGCCGGCGAGTCGGCCCGTCGTTCGGCCTACGTCCGGGCGGGGCGGGCTGCCGGTCGTCGAAGCGCGCAGACGTGTGGGTAACCTGCCCGGCGGCTTCGAAACCGGGGACACAGGATCCGATCGCTCTAGGGCTGGTCGAGCCTGGCAGGGTCCACCGTAGAAAGGCTCCACGGCCGAGAAAGCGGAGCGCCCGTAAGACGGGGCCGGAGGGCGGGCATCATCCGGCGATCTGTGATAACCCGTCCGGAGCGCAACCGTGGACCGGGCCCGTGCCCGTTGACGCCATGTCCGTAGCAGTTCTAGTTGCAGGCGTTCGGCCACGAATTAGTAAGGGAGTCGGGCATAGAGAGGACCGGTAAACTCTCGATGAGGTGAAGGACTTCGGCCACGAGGGCCGCCGGCGGGCTGGGCGTAGGGGCAAAGACGCAGTCGACGCATCTGAGGGTTCACCCCGAAGGCCGGAGAAAGCCGGTGCCGGGCGGAAGATGTAAGCGGAAGACCCGTGGAGGCCAGCGGGGGCGAAACGGCCTCGCTCGGTCGCTCCTCTTCGGGGGCGTTTGCCGGGTGGCACCGACGCGACCTCCCTCACGCCTGGTCTAGAACTGTCACGGTGCCTAGTGGGACCGACTTCATTGTAAAGCAGAGACGTTGCGCGCTGCGGAGGAATCGAACGCGGTGCGGTTGTGCCCAGTGCCGGTGTCAAATCGCGAAGAGATTCCTAACGGCGAAGGCTAAGGTCGGTGGCGGTAGCGAAACGGCGGTGGCCGAGACTCTCTTAAGGAAGTCGCCAAGAAGCTCGTCGTAAACTCTGCCGAACGCGCACCACGGTCTGATTAAATGGGTACCCTGGACTCCATCTACGCCCCGGCCGCGCCAGCCAGGGGACGGTGCCTCCTAGGTGATCAGCGGGGGGATAGAGTGACGCCGTCGTAGGCTGAAAGTCGCGGATAGCTCATGATGGACGCGGAGCGTGGCCGGGGTAGCATGCGGTAGTTGGTATGTAGCGATTATTGACGCGACGTATACTTCAAGCTGACCGACGGGGGAATCCTTCCGCGGAAAGTGACTGTACGGCGTTTTAGGGAGGAGCTACAGGTCGGTAGCCGCGTGCGTGGAAGTCGGGGAGAAACGACGCGGCACGACGGGCGGCCAGATACGGGCGACCAGCCTGGACTGGTGATCACCCGGACGTCCTTCTGAAAGGCCTAGTGAAGGGTTCCTCAGGACCGGGCGGCGGAGGACGGACCCACTCCCGTGACGCGATAGTTGCGTGGGCGCCGCGCGACGCAGGGATCAGACGGGATACGCTGCCGTGGAACGCGGGCAGATCCTGTCGACGTGTCGGGTTTTTAAGCGAGAGGTGTCCAGGAAACGAGTCGACCGGAAAGAGGCTTGGCCGGCCAGCGTAAGCGTCGCCGTAAGCTGATGATCTTCGATGTCGGCTTTCCTTCAGGCGAAGTCACGTAAACCCCGTCGAGGTGTCGATGTCACTGCCACGGACGAACCTGTCGCTGAGGTGCCTATGTTAGACAGCTCTGTTTATCCTACGATGAAGGGTGAAGCGGCTAAATGCCCCGTAATCTGTCAGTCGAGAAGGAATTCGGCTGAGGGTCGGAGCGCTCGGTTCACTAGGCGGAAGCGGTCGACGCGCAGCCAGTAGGCTACGTCCGAGGGAGAGTACTGCGGCGAACCCTCGTGGTGGATACCCCGGCCGGTCGGCAGGTGAGCTAGCTTAGGGCGCGTGGCGCGCGGGGCAACCTTAGCCGAACCCTCCGGTCGTCAGAGCTAGTGCCGGACCGGAATCCGACTGTCTCGGCGTCTAAGTCCTGAAGGTGGGGGGACTGGGTCGTGATTCGCAGTCGTCGTGGGGTCAGTGAGAGATCGCTCAGTGCGGATAATATCGGCCCGGGTTTGAACTTAGACTTCTGGTAAGGTCAGAGCCTGTCCCTTGAGATCGAAGCGCACGACGGCTAAGGATTCCCGTCCCTAGGTTGTCTCGGCCATTCCACGGCAGGAACGGCCCTTGGTCGAATCGGGACATGACCTTCGAGTCCTTGCTCTGTCGAGCCGACTGCTGGGGAGCGGCGCGTCGTGGGCGGGTTAGCAGGCGTAGAGTTTCGGCCTAAAGTGAAATTACCGGTATCTTACTCTCGCGAAGCATCCCTTACGACGTTATGGGGACTTGGCGCTTTTTGCTTGGACCTGTCCGAGGTCGACGTAACCGCCGCATAGCGTCCAGGAGGCACGGTAGTCCGACTCCGGACAATGCGTCCACGAGGCACAGACCTGCCGAGGGCACTCGAGGGTTTCGCTGGCGGTATTCTAACGTCACGAAGTGTCAAGGGCTGCAACAAACCTTCGCGTGAGCTAAGGGCAAATGCTGCATCGACCGGATTTTTCATTACTTGATATACAGGCGTGAAAGCGTGGCAATTCATCCTTTCACTTTGGTTTCTAAGCGATGAGTTCTGAAAGTTACCACAGGTAATGGCTTGGGCGGAGCGTTCAAGCATCTGATTGTCCTTGATGCGGTCTTTCCTTCGAGCGAAGCGGAATTCGCCAATGCATTCGTATTTAGCCCGTCAAAGCTTCTGAGCTGGTTTAGACGCGTGGACAGTTAGTTTTTCCTTATGATGAAGCCTCTGCTCCACGGAATCTGCTCGTACGGAAACTGATTTCGGACTCTTTGTCGCGCGTGAGGTTTAGGCCGAAGGCGCCGTACTCCGGAGTACGACTATACGCCTCTAAGCGAACCCCGCCCGTGCATGTTAGTCCTTACAGGCCTGAGCGAAGCAGGCACATTAGCCGACAACCCTCGGTTCGTCGGCTTGCCGTGACCGAGCCGTCGTGCACGCGCGAGATTTCGCGCGATGGCTTGTCGGTACATCCACGTCTGTTAGATAGAATCGAGTAGCGGACGCACTGTCATTTCCGTGTGGTTTGTCAGCGTTAGGCTTCTGCGTACGGGGATCGTTGAGTACTACCGGACGCTAACTGATTTTCCTAAGGGTTGTCTGCCTAAAGCTTTCCACGCGGTCAGCGGCGCCGATCGTATGTTGAGTTCCTTTGCTTGCTCGGCTCGGCATTTTCTGGTCGTTCGCGTCCGCAGGCGTTCTGCGGAATGCGGAGTCGTCAACTACGTATTAAACATTCTGTGCTGCGTTACTTTCTTTGCTGCATTTCAAAGTTTATCTCCTTAGACTTGGTAATTTTTTTTATCGGGGTCTCACCTGTCATTGAGCCTACTGCGAATCCAGAGGCACTAATCCGTCCAACTGCATTTGTGCACTATCGTCCAGCGCTACTTTACGTTCGCGCAGTTAGCCAATCCGTCCAGGCAGCTTTCTCGTCTTTCCTTCTCTGCTGTCTGCTGAATCTCGCTCGAACGTCATTCTCTCTCTCTGTTTCTTGTCTTTTTTTTTTTCATTTTGTTTTTTCCTTCGCATCCCTTATACGGCTTTGCGAAGCGAATTCGCCAACTGCTTCTTTTGTCCATTATAGACTTCTGGTCGGATTGTTGTCCGTAATAGTTTGAGAGCGGAATTGCCATCTGCATTTTTTGTCCCTTAATAGGCTTCTGCGAAGCGGAATTCGCCAACTTGCATCCTTTAAGATTCGAGCTTATTTCGCTTACGACGTAATTCGTCAACTGCATTGTGCTCATTTGAATCCGTTCAGAAGCATATGCGAGTGGATTCGCCGCTGCTATTTTGTCGGTCCCCCTTTCTGACGTTCTGAGAAGTGTTGATGTTGCGTAACGCGGTTGTTATGTCCTTTAGGCTTTGCGAGGCGGCGCCAATAGTTGTACTACTATGAGTTCTTGTCCGCTTTTCTCCGTATAAGAGCTTGCGAAGCGGGAATCCTGCCGGAACGTAGTTTTTTTCTTCTGTCGTGTCACCGCTTTGACGCTTTTGTTTGTGTGTTTGGCTAGATGTTCGTTGTTTACGCGGCCTTAGCCTGCGCATGGCGAATTGCTCATATCTTAACAACGGTCCTCGCTATTATCGATTCTCTGCGAATCAAATTGTTTTTTTTAATGGCAGAATCCGGCGGTGAGTCATTGAAATTGCCGTCCTGACGAAGTCCGCTCTGCCCTAGATGTTGTGTAGGCTGTAGCGCGCGCGTACGTTGAGGATTGCGCGCATTTCTCTGCTTATTCACCGCTTGTCCATGCTTGCCTCTCGCGTCACTTGTCCTCCTCTCTCCTCATCGTTCTCTCCTCTCTTTGTATCATTGGTTTTCGATCCATACTGCCTTGGAAGCGTAATTCCCAACGTACTTTCGTTTAATTAAGTATTGATTTAAGTTTGAAGCTTGAGAGTGTTGGTTCGTTTTCTACGCCAATAGCTTTGAGCGAGCGATTCGCAACTGGCATGCGCTGTGAGACTCGGTGACAGGTTCTTACTCTCACTTGGGTGCTGCTTCCCACCCGTACTCAGAGGAAAACGTACCGTCAGTAGGTTTCTACCGGGGTTTTGTCCCTGTCGTGTCCCGCTCTGCACGAGAAGTGTTTTGCTGTGGCTGTAGACGCGTTGTAAAGCGCTTGGAGCACGATTGGGCCCGGCCGGCGCATAGTTTGAGTACTCTAAGAAAGGTTCTTTCGACTCGCAATCTCTCCCCGTAATCAGATGTAAAACGAATACCTCGGGCCGTGAGTAGTGGTTTTCTCCGTCCCTGTCGGTCCGCTCTGGCACCGTTAGAGTGTCTGCTGTGTGAGGCGTCGACGCGTGTATGAAGCGCTTTGGAGCAGATTGCCTGCCTGGGACGCATAGTTGAGTACTCGACTGAAAAGGTTTCTTTAACTCGCATTCTCTCCCCGAATTCGATGTGAAAAACGAATACGTGGCCGTGAGTAGTGTTTTTCTTCCGTCCTGTCGTGTCCCGCTCTGCACGCTAGAGTGGTTGCTGTGTGGCTGGTAGACGCGCTTGGTGAAAGCGTTTGAGCCACGATTGCTGGCTCGGGCATAGTTTGAGTACTCCGATAGAAAGGTGCTTTACTCGCTTCTCTCCGCCGTAATCAAGATGTATATCGAATACCTGGCCGTGAGGAGTTTTTCTCCGTCCTGCGTGTCCCGCTCTGCTCGTAGAGGTTGCTGTTGGCTGAAGACGCGTCTGGTTAACGCGCTGTTGAGGGACGATTGCGTGGCTCGGCGCAAGTGGAGTTCCGATGAAAGTTTTTACCCCGAGTCTCTCCCGTAATCAGATGTAAAACGAATACCGGCCGGAGTAGTGTTTCTCCGTCCTGTCGTGTCCCGCTCTGCACGCTAAGTGTTGCTGTTGGCTTAGACGCGTTGTAAAGCGCTTTGAGCACGATTGCCTGGCTCGGCGCATATTGAGTACTCGATAGAAAGGGCTTACTCGCATCGTCTCCCCGAATCAGATGTAAACGAATACTGGCCGTGAGTAGTGTTTTCTCCGTCCTGTCGTTCCCGCTCGCACGAGAGGTGCTGTTGGCCTGTAGACGCGTGTAAAGCGCTTGAGCACGATTGCCTTGGCTCGGCGCCATATTGTGGTACTCGATTAGAAAGGTTCTTTACTCGCATTCTCTCCCGTAATCAGATGTAAAACGAAATACCTGGCCGGGTGAGTAGGTTTCTCCGGTCCTGGATCGTGTCCGCTCTGCACGTAGAGTGTGCTGTGGCTGTAGACGCGTTGTAAAGCGCTTTGAGGGGGCACGATTGCCTGGCTCGGCGCATAGTTGAGTCCGAGAAGACGGTTCTTACTCGCATTCTCTCCCCGTAATCAGATGTTAAAACGATACCTGGCCGTGAGTAGTGTTTTCTCCGTCCTGATCGTGTCCCGCTCTGCACGCTAAGTGTTGCTGTTGGCTGTAGACGCGGTGTGTAAAACGCTTTGAGCACGATTGCCTGCTCGGCGCAAGTTGAGTACGTCATAGAAAGCCTCTTTACTGCATTCCCCGCGTAATACAATGTAATAAAACGAATACTGCGTGAGAGTTTATCCTTCCAGATCTGTGAATCGTTGCACACTAAGTGTATGCTTTGGCTATAACGCTTTGTGATATAGCGGTCTTGAGGCCGTTGCCGTGGCTCGGCGCATAGTTAACTGATGAGCTCAGTTACTCGGCTTCCACCCGTGATCAGAGGTAACGAATACCTGGTCGGGAGCTATGTTTATCTCGTTCTTCTGCCCGTCGCATTGAGGGCTGTCAGGCGTAGACGGGCTGTAAACCGCTTGAGAAAGGCTTGCCTCGGCCGATAGTGTACTCGATAAAGTCGACTGCGATCCTCTCCGCGGTTAAGCTCGAGGGCGATGGTAAAAAATACCTGGGTGGAGTGTCGCAGTCGTTCCTCTGCACGGTAGGCGGATGTGTGATGTAGAGAGTAAACGCAGCCACGTATACGCACGGGACTCGGCGCATGTTGCACGTACCGATAGAAGGTTCTTTATCGGAGGCATCCTTCCCGTATAGCCCATTGTAACAAATACGCTGGAGTCGTATGTAGGTTGTTAACGTCGTCTCGTATCCCAGCTACTTCCGTGAGTCGGCAGAGTCGTGACCGTCCGGGGGGGCTCGTCTAGCCTAGCGTTTGGCCAAGGGCCGGCCAACCTGGCTCGGGTCTAGTCCGGTTGGGTGCTTTTTCAAACGATTTTATCGCTCTCGGTCGAATCGAGTTTTAGCATCCGTGCGCCTGAGTCGGTGTAGCTCTCGTCTTAACGTGTCCGACGAGACGTCTAGCGCCGAGTGAACTGTCCTCGCGGTTGGCCTCCGAGGCGCGGGGAAAAAACAGCTTTGGTCGGAGCGCGTTGCCTCTGCGGGCGCAGTTGAATGAAATAAACGATACACTATATTACATACCTTCATTTGCCATCCCGACTTTAGAACTTAGGGGTCCGTTAGTGGCACCTAACTCGCTCGAGTTGTAATGTATAAAGACGCTAATTTGCATATTGTCTAAGAGTCGTGCGAGCGACGATCGGGCTCTTGATCGTAGTTGCCTCGCGGCGCAACGACTGCCGAGGGTTCAATCCCGTTTTGGAGCTTTATTCATACGATTTTATCGCCTGTCAGTTTGAGGCTTCCGCACGGGCGCCTAGGGTAGAAGCTTTTTCGTATCCCGAGATAGGACTCTAGCGCCGGGACGCCCGCGCGTAAGCCCTCCGAGGGCCAGAGGGAAAAAACTTTGGTGCAGCGCATTTCCTCTACGGACGAATTTGAATGAATAAAACCCACCACCATATGATCGCACCTGGGACCTCCTCTGTGCCAGACCGGTTTTGAACTTCGGTCCTCCACGTTAGGGCCTTACTCGCTTGCGGTAGAGGTTTAAACGCGATTCCGCTACTTCGCTAGAGTCGGGCGATTACGACTCGTAGGCTCGATCGAGTTGGCCACGGGCCGGCCAACCCTGCCGGTTCAAATCCCGTTTTTGGGAGCTTTATTCATACGATTTAATAGCCTGCGTATTCGGGCTTAACCACGGCGTCCCTGGTGTTAATGTAAAGCTCTCGCTATCGGCCAGAAGAGACTCTACGCGCCGGAGCGGCTTCCCCGTTAAGCCTCTCCGAGGCCGAGGGTAAAACTTTGGTCCTACGACGATTTCCTTCGGAGGCGCTATTTGAAGAAAGTAAACCCAACCACTCTATAGTTCGACCTGGAGACTCCCCATTGCCGACCGGTTTTGACTTCGGGGCCTTCCCGTTATAGGGCCCTGAGCTAGCTAGGGCGGAAGATGTTTAAACGCGTTCCCGCTTACTTCCTAAGTCGGGCGATCGACCGTACTCGGATGATCTGTAAGTGTGCCCACGGTCCTGGCCACCCTGCCGGGGTTCAATCCGGTTTGGGAGCTTTATTATACGATTTATCGCGCTTCGTCGATTCGAGGCTTTACTCGCACGGGCGTCCCTGGGGTAAAAGAAGCTCTCGCTACGGCGAGAGAGGACTCTAGCGCCGGGTCGCTCCCGCGGAAGGCTCCGAGGGCCGAGGGAAGAAAACTTTGGTCGAGCGCATTTCCTCTACGAGCGAATTTTGGAATGAAACTAAACCCACCCACCTTATGATCGCACCTGGGGACCTCCCCATTGCCGACGCGGTTTTGAACTTTGGGGCCTTCCCGTTAGGGCCCTGTACTCGCCGCTTGGCGGGAGTGTATAAACGCGTTCCCGTCTACTCGCTAGAGTCGGCGAACGACGACTCGGCCTGATCGAGGTTGGCCCCACGGGCCGCCTAAGTGCCGGGGTTCAAATCCCGTTTGGCGAGCATTTATTCATACGATTTTATCGCCCTCGCTCGATTCGAGGCTTTACCCGCCGGGCGTCCCTGGGGGAAGAAGCTCGTCGGGTACGGCGCGAAAAGGACTTTGCGCCGAGACGCTCCCGCGGTAAGCACCCTCCGAGGCCGTAGGGAAAAAACTTTGGTCGATGCGCATTTCCTCTCAGGAGCGGATTTGAATGAAATAAACCACACTATGATCGCACCTTGGCTGTCCGCATTGAGCCGACGCGGTTTTGAACTCGGGCCCTTCCCCGTTAGGGCCGTGTACGTACGCTGGCGGAGTGTTAAACGCGTCCTACGGGTGACGGAGGATCAGGGTTCGATCCCGGAGAGGGAGCCTGCGAGACGGCTACCACGCTTAAGGGTGGCAGCAGGCGCGCAACTTACCCACTCCCAGCACGGTGAGGTAGTGAAGATAAATGTCGGGGCTGGGCTCGCATGCGAGCCTAGCGGTCGGATTGAGCGTAGACCAAACACGTGCCGTTGATGACCTATCGGAGGGCAAGCCTGGTGCCAGCAGCCGCGGTAATTCCAGCTCCGATGGCGTATGTTGTAGTTGCTGCGTTTAAAACGCTCGTAGTTGGATCTCTGAGGTGACGGCAGCGACAAACCGCGGGTGACGTTGCCCCGGCGATTATGCACCGTCGTGGTTTTGGGGATGGAGCAAGCGGTGCCTTCCGGTGCCGCAACCGGACCCTCGCGACGGATCTCGCCGGGCATCGCTTGCCCGTCGCTGCCGGTTTAGTCTCTTTCCGTCTTAAGCCGTGTCGGCTTGGTACGTGGCGTATCTGGGCCGACACTAAGGTACGGGCGGTGTTCTCCCTGAATCAATTGGAGTGCTCAAAGCAGGTCGTGCTCGCACAGCTTTGCTCGGAACGATGTGATGACGCCACCGCCCCGCAATGTAACCACGGGACCGGTCTCCGTGGGGGCGGTGGGCGAGGTCTATAGAGACGGCCGGGGGCGGCGTACTACCGCGGGAGGGGTGGAATCCGACGATCGCGGTGGGACGAACAAGAGCGAAGGCACCGGCCAAGAGCGCCTTCGTTGATCATGAACGAAAGTCGGAGGAACGAACGCGATCAGGTACCGCGGTAGTTCCGACAGTAAACCATGCCGACCGGTTACGCGGGGACGTCCCCTGTGGGGAAGCCTCGCGAGGCCCCGGAGAAATCAGAGTGCCTGGGCTCCGGGGGAGTACGGTCGCAAGGCTGAAACTTAAAGGAATTGACGGAAGGGCACCACCAGGAGTGGAGCCTGCGGCTCAATTTGACTCAACACCGGGAAGCTTACCAGGTCCGGACACCGCGTGGATTGACAGACTGAGGCTCTTTCATGATTCGGTGGGTGGTGGTGCATGGCCGTTGCTAGCCCGTGGAGCGATCCGTCTGGTTCATTCCGATAACGGGCGAGACTCTGCCCTGGCGGATAACAAACGGCGGTCAAGAGGGGTCCGTCTCACGGGTTGGGTCGGCGTTCGGCTCTCGGGTCGGGCGTCGGTCTTCCCACTCAGGGAGAGGCGGTGCCCCGGACCGCCGTCGCGCAGGCCGCGTCCTGCAGGGATTGACCTCGAGCAGTGCGTACGAGATGGAGCCATAACAGGTCTGTGATGCCCTTAGACGTCCTGGGCTGCACGTGTGCTACAGTGGTGGCGCCAGCCGGCGCGGTGTAGACCGTGAGCGTAGGAGTCTTCATGTCCGGGGTCGGTCTTCCTGCGAGTTGGGCCGTGAACTCGGAATGCCACGTAGTCACGGGTCAGCATCCCGTGCCGACTACGTCCCTGCCCTTTGTACACACCGCCCGTCGCTACCTTCGGTGGACGGCGCAGCCAGGGCCCCGGAGTGGCCGGCGAGACGGAGCTTCGGCTCCTGAAATCGCAGTCGTCGCGATGTCGCCCGAACTGCGCTGCCCCGAGAGGGTAAAAGTCGTAACAAGGTTACCGTAGGTGAACCTTCGGTAGGATCACGTCCGATTTCGTTTTGCCCCCAGCCCGCCCGACGGGTGAAGGGTTAAAAAAACACTGTCCGGTGAGGCCGGGCTGCTCCCTGGCCGGGGAGCGGTCCAGGCCGATAAACGGGGCGGCGGCGTTGCGCCGCGAGTAACCGCGCGCGCAACGCTTGCCCCCCCACCCTTTGTCGTCGTTTGGCCCTTAAGCGAGAGAAAATAAATACAACCTTTGGCGGTGGATCACTCGGCTCGCGCGTCGATGAAGAGTGCGGCCAGCCGTATTGAGTCGTGTGAACTGCAGCTGCCTCAGCCGGGACGCTCCCGCGGTAAGCCCTCCGAGGGCCGAGGGAAAAAACTTTGGTCGAGCGCATTTCCTCTACGGAGCGAATTTGAATGAAATAAACCCACCACCTATGATCGCACCTGGGACCTCCCCATTGCCGACCGGTTTTGAACTTCGGGGCCCTTCCCGTTAGGGCCCTGTACTCGCTTGGCGGAGTGTTAAACGCGTTCCCGCTACTTCGCTAGAGTCGGGCGATCGACGACTCGGGCTCGATCGAGTTGGCCCACGGGCCGGCCAACCCTGCCGGGGTTCAAATCCCGGTTTGGGAGCTTTATTCATACGATTTTATCGCCTCGTCGATTCGAGGCTTTACCGCACGGGCGTCCCTGGGTAAGAAGCTCTCGCTACGGCCGAGAAGGACTCTAGCGCCGGGACGCTCCCGCGGTAAGCCCTCCGAGGGCCGAGGGAAAAAACTTTGGTCGAGCGCATTTCCTCTACGGAGCGAATTTGAATGAAATAAACCCACCACCTATGATCGCACCTGGACCTCCCCATTGCCGACCGGTTTTGAACTTCGGGGCCCTTCCCGTTAGGGCCCTGTACTCGCTTGGCGGAGTGTTAAACGCGTTCCCGCTACTTCGCTAGAGTCGGGCGATCGACGACTCGGGCTCGATCGAGTTGGCCCACGGGCCGGCCAACCCTGCCGGGGTTCAAATCCCGGTTTGGGAGCTTTATTCATACGATTTTATCGCCTCGTCGATTCGAGGCTTTACCGCACGGGCGTCCCTGGGGTAAGAAGCTCTCGCTACGGCCGAGAAGGACTCTAGCGCCGGACGCTCCCGCGGTAAGCCCTCCGAGGGCCGAGGGAAAAAACTTTGGTCGAGCGCATTTCCTCTACGGAGCGAATTTGAATGAAATAAACCCACCACCTATGATCGCACCTGGGACCTCCCCATTGCCGACCGGTTTTGAACTTCGGGGCCCTTCCCGTTAGGGCCCTGTACTCGCTTGGCGGAGTGTTAAACGCGTTCCCGCTACTTCGCTAGAGTCGGGCGATCGACGACTCGGGCTCGATCGAGTTGGCCCACGGGCCGGCCAACCCTGCCGGGTTCAAATCCCGGTTTGGGAGCTTTATTCATACGATTTTATCGCCTCGTCGATTCGAGGCTTTACCGCACGGGCGTCCCTGGGGTAAGAAGCTCTCGCTACGGCCGAGAAGGACTCTAGCGCCGGGACGCTCCCGCGGTAAGCCCTCCGAGGGCCGAGGGAAAAAACTTTGGTCGAGCGCATTTCCTCTACGGAGCGAATTTGAATGAAATAAACCCACCACCTATGATCGCACCTGGGACCTCCCCATTGCCGACCGGTTTTGAACTTCGGGGCCCTTCCCGTTAGGGCCCTGTACTCGCTTGGCGGAGTGTTAAACGCGTTCCCGCTACTTCGCTAGAGTCGGGCGATCGACGACTCGGGCTCGATCGAGTTGGCCCACGGGCCGGCCAACCCTGCCGGGGTTCAAATCCCGGTTTGGGAGCTTTATTCATACGATTTTATCGCCTCGTCGATTCGAGGCTTTACCGCACGGGCGTCCCTGGGGTAAGAAGCTCTCGCTAACGGCCGAGAAGGACTCTAGCGCCGGGACGCTCCCGCGGTAAGCCCTCCGAGGGCCGAGGGAAAAAACTTTGGTCGAGCGCATTTCCTCTACGGAGCGAATTTGAATGAAATAAACCCACCACCTATGATCGCACCTGGGACCTCCCCATTGCCGACCGGTTTTGAACTTCGGGGCCCTTCCCGTTAGGGCCCTGTACTCGCTTGGCGGAGTGTTAAACGCGTTCC
>NW_027624732.1:0-7857 GCF_034508935.2 Berghia stephanieae | reverse complement strand
TTGGAGGGGGAATGGGGGAAGGGTGTCTTTGGGAGTGGGGTGGCATGTCAAGGAATGCTTGCAGTGTTCTTAACCCCTTACAGCGGAAGCTGAATTTTTTACTTTCAGTAAAAGTTTCATTTTTATCTTTTATTATTGTTTTTGGGGGAATACAACATACGCATTTCACCAAAGAGAGATCGCAACTCGGACTTCAATTATCTATAATCTTTTTTTGCCATTACTTGTTTTTTTGAGAGAACTGGAAGATTTGGTGTGGGTCAAGATCGAATTTTCGCCTCTAAAAGGCTGTTACTGGGTTTGCTCTTCCCCCCCCCCCCCCCCCCCCCCCCCCCCCCCCCCCCCCCCCCCCTTATTTTTTTTTTTTTTTTTTTTTTGCAACTTAGTATTGTTAATTGTTTTTTCCCTTTTTTTATGTTAGCAAGTGGGGGGTATTGGGGAGTGTCACAGGATGAAGGACTCCTGCAATTAACCCTTTGCTAGTGACACTGATTTTTTTTCTTTTTCAGATTGTTATATGCAAGAATAAATCATTCCACCAAAGAGCAGTAAGAGTATTTTTCAATCTGGCTTCAATTGTCTTTTAATGACAAACATTTGACTAAGATCTGGAGGTTTGGGTAGTGTAGTGTAGTAAAATTGAATTCGCCTTTAATGGGTAAAATTGTTTTGATTAAGAAAAAAATAACACAAATACACAACGAGCGTGCGTGCTAACAACAGCGAGGTCATTCTATTGTTGTATTGAGGGTTTTAAACAGTTAAGGGGTACGTGCCCCTGAGGCTAGATGCCTGTTACGTGTACTTTCCCCCCCCCCCCCCCCCCCCCCCCCCCACAAAAAAGAAAAGGAAAAGACACACCCAAAACACAACACAACCAACGAGAGTCTCGCACCGCTAGGAACTAATTTTGCGCACCAATTTTTTACTGAAACATATGCACCAAATTGCATATCTAGATAGTGACACTGAACACTTCTTCTGTAATCTTTTTCTAAATAAACTTTTTTAAACTGTCTTTTGGTGCCCCAGCCAGGGGATGATAACGTGACCGGACGATTTCGGAGGAATGAATCATGAAAATTTGCGAATAATTTCAAACATAACTTAAAATTCATCTCAAGGAAGGATTGTAACGGTAGTTCCGAATGTTTTTTTTTTTTAATAGATAATAAATGCATCTTCAAATCTAAACTGCTTTGAGGGTAAGCGTTAAGTTTGTTTTTTTTTTTTCTTTTTTGTCTAACCAAATGATTGGAACAGTTTAAGAAGCAAAATAGGGGTTTCCCACCGGCGCTGCTCTCTAGATAGAGTTAGACCCCTTTCCCTAGACCCTGAGTCTAGAGCGAGGATGATGTAATTTATTGTAATGTAACTTACCCCTCTTGGATGAGCTGTTAATTCCATCCATGTCTTTAAAATTGTGCAAACTTTCGTGTGCATCGGTTTCTTTTCTTGTTTGGTAACCTTTTAGGGCTGGCAGCAGGCTGTTTGAATTGTCTGTTATCAAATGTTTACTGGTTCACGAACTCATTTGGGGGGTCGCCATGTTGCTCAAAAGATGACGGATCGTACTGTTTGAATGTCGAATTTTAAAGTATTTATTTATGGAATTTATTTTTTTCATTTAATTTGGCAAACACACTAACCCACCGCTTCATTGGTACTGAGAATGGGGGGAACCCGCTGCGGAAAGTGAATTTAAAATTAGAATATAATCCGAAAAAAAGACATTTTTTAGTTGTAACTCATTCTTCTCAACAAAACAAAAATGTTTCTAGTTTTTATCACTCCACCCTCTAAACAAAATCGACAAAATATCGTTTTAAGGCGGTGGATAGATTTTTATTTAAAGCTGGCCTTTCATATTGAGCAAAATCCATAAACGTGTTTAAAACACTTTACACCCGGGTTTCCCCAAAACAAACAGATTCAAATTATTATTATTATTAATTGTAATTATTATCATTATTATCATCATATCATTATCATCACCATCATTATCATTATTGTCATTTAAAAATTTTTATCATCATAAATTTTCTCTCTCTACTCTCTCTCTCTCTCTCTCTCTCTCTCTTTTATTCTGTGTCTCTGTGGTGTGTGTGTGTGTGTTTTGTGTGTGTGTGTGTGCGTGTGAGGCGTATGTATGCGCGAGAGTGCGTGTGTGTACGCGAAAAGCGTATGTGTGTGCGCGCGCGTGTTTGTGTTTTTGAATAGTCTGTTTCTGCTTTCTAATTTTTTTATAACTGCGTTGTCTTTCTGTGTGTGAGAGAGAGAGAGAGGGGAAAAGAGAGGGAGAGAGAGAGAGAGAGGAGAGAAAAGAGAGAGAGAGAGAGAGAGAGGGAGGGGGGTCTGTTTTCAATATTAGAATCAGTAAGATTTAGACAAACCATTTCATTTAAAAATTTTTCTGAAGGGGCAGCTTTGACAGCTCTTTCTTTCCATGCTTGCGTTGGGGGAATATCGTCAGCGCTTTATAGTCTTTTTCTTGGTGAGTCTTGATTATTTTGGATCGCCCATTTTCATCCAATGGTGATTCAATGTAATTCTTTGTCTAGTTTGAAGCATAATGAGGGCGGAAAGTCAAATTGCGTAATACCAGTTTTTAGACTATAATCCGCCATTCGATGTGATGAGGATAACGTAAAAGATAGTGCGCCCCGGTGCGAAAAAAAAGTAATTCCCAAAATGTGTAACTTTGCAACGTGAGAAGTTCGATACAAAAAAACAGATAAAGTAAAAGACCAGCGTACTAGCCTTTTATTTGCATTACAGTAATTTACGGGTTCCCCAGAGGAGGCATCATAAGACTCACTAACGAATGCCCGCATTCCACAACGCAGGAAAACTTGGTTACTTCAAATCACCTGTTAACCAAAACATAAAATGCAGCGAACATGTTCAAATGGAAACCGAAGAACGTGTAAACCCGCAGGAATGGTCAGACATCTCCCGAGCCGTGATCTATCGTCCTCCACAGTCTGGTTAACGAGAATTGCAGGTGGCTATGAAACCATTCGCAAAGGAAGACTTCCAAAATGGGTTGATGAAATAAAATTTATTGGAGACAGGAACGGAAACAACAGTCAGGCGGGTGCAGTTTTAGGGAGATTATGATTTCAAGAGCAAAATAAAAGGAAAATAAAGAACTGTCTCAAAGGGATTGTTTGAAAAATGTTCGTAACAACAGCGCATGTCAAACACTTTTTTCCATGAGGTTGGATATGTGGGACAATCCCCAATCACCACGGGACCGTTTAAGAACGTAATCAGTGCAGATGTGCCCGCGGAGTGTTCAGCTCAATAAAATTGTATTTTGACAAGTGACAAATGCCAGTGTCGTATTTTAATACGAACAACTTTGGAGATCATTGCACCCGGGTTCTCCCCACAGACTACTTATTAATTGCGACCTAAATACAACGAGCATTTCGAAAACGTTAGAGCCAAAGCTGTAGAGCCAAAAAGGGGTAGAAGGAAGAGGGGAAAACCATGTTTTAGAGAAAAAGAGGAAAATGGAACCCTGATTAGCCTAATTTGTCATGGCTATTCATTGTTAAAATGGAATACTCTCAATTCATTCAACTCTATTGTAGGTTTAAATTATGTATTTCGCGTCCTTCCTTACCCGAAAGTAGAACAAAATTTCCGCCAAGATCTATGTGTTGTCGCAATGTCGCGGATGCCTTTTTGATTGATTTTGTTTGCATTTCTTGTTTGTGTGTATGTAAGGTCGGGGGTGTAGTTTTTTTTTTTTTTTTTTTTTGCAGGCCTGATAACCCAATTATGTTCTCATTGTTGTAATGGAAATACTCTCAACCCGACGCAAAATGTCGTCCATAATTTGCGTTTTGATATCAGACTGCTAATTTGTGCACCAGATCGGAGGCAATAATTTCGTGTGGGAGTAGGTCGCTTATTACTTTGATATCTTTGTCCGGGAAGGTGGTAGTCAGTTTTCCTCTAAATTTGCACTGGTGGGTTTTTCGCCCTTTAGATCTTTGCGGGTAAATATTCCAAGGGGGTATTTCTCAATTTTTGGGTTTTCGTGAAGACATCAAATAGTTAATTTCTTTCTCTGTAAGTGCCCAGGTGGAACAGTTAAGCATTAGAAACGAGCAAAGCAAATTTGGTCCAGGTGGAACAGTTATGCATTTTGAACGAGCAAAGCAATTGCGTTGTGCAATCGATCCATCTCCTATGCTGATGTTTATGTATTTTTTTTGATATAATACGTTCATTGACATGGCTCTTTTAAATTTTTAAGGCAGCGATGGCTAATTTCTTTCTTCTATTGGTGAGCCGGAATTTCCAGTAAGGATCCCTGTTTGCGGTTGACTTCTGAAGTGATCGATACCAAAACCCCCTAACTTTTCATTCTCAGGGTTTTAAATAACTCAATAATATTTTTTACATCTGCGCCCCGATAATTTATTACATCTACTCTGCTGTAAATTACAATAACGCCAAGTATGACACTGAATAAAATCAACGTCCAGCGTTAGACGAGAGATCCCATATGGCTGTATAATTAATCGACCGTCGGTTGATCAAGGGCCACAAAATATCCTAGGATTACACAAGATTCCCGAGACAGCCATGAGGGACGTACGCAGAATATGATTGGTTTCGAACAAATTGACAGTGGAATCTGCATTGACGAACCCGGGCGACTCATCGGTTTTGGGATTCAAGGAAACTCCCGTCATATTTCTATATAAGCAAAGATCAGTAACTCGGTCTCTTCCCATTCATCACTCTATCACCAAAATCCCAAATATAGCGGTGAACTCGAAATACTATTTACCGGGGAAACATTGTGTAGACAAAGGGGATGTTATAAATATACCAACCTTATAGCTGTGAACTTACATTGTTTATGATTAATTAATGCCATTTAAATTTTGTATGTGTAGTGAGTAATATTAATATGTGTTTTCAACTGGGCGAAGTAGACACAAACCCATAAAAAAACGGAAATCGATAACTATGTTATTAACAGAAATCGATAATTGATGTTATTATAACAAAATATTTAATTCACTTCTTTATCTATATATGTATTATTATTTTTAAAATTTTAAATATTATATTACTATATTTATATTTTTATTATTATATTAAAGTATTATGCCTTCTAAAAGAATAAATTACATTACAAATGTGCTATCGTAATACGCGATAGTACTTTTTAGGTAGTTATATCTATTGATTCTTATGCTCCCATTGTTTACTTATCTTTCCCATCCCACTAACCTTCCCGTACCCCGTTAATTAAATTAAGGATCATGACTTTAAAAAAAATTTAGATCAGTGGTGATGTCAAGGGTTTGTTAATTGGAAATCCCATGACATCATTTCTCATAAAGGAATATAAAAATGTTGCAACTGTCCCAAAATTTCCTCCAGTATTTTCAAAAAATCGGGTTACCAGCAAAAGCCATTTGGTTACATGTTTATCCGGAAGTGAATCTATCTAGACCCACTGGGACCAACCAGAGGGAATGAATAAAGGGGTATCCATAAAATAACCCGACAGAGGCAACCCTTAACATCGCCCCTAGTCAAACCAAAAACTGAAAAAGGAACCCAAATTTTAATAAATTGAGAAGGACCCTGAAGGGATGAAAATTATTTACCCATGCCTAACTTTACTTTATTAAAATGTACTTTATTCTTTTCGTAATTATGTGTTAACTTGTTATTGTGTGAGGCAATTCTTTTGATTTATATTAAATTATTTCTGCTTTTAACGGGGATTAGAACCTATCTATCCTATATAACGTGCCAATAATCTACCACTACTTTACTCCCTATTTCTTTAAACTTAAAATTTTCTTACTATCTGTCGAGTTGTAGGAACTTTAACCCAATTATATCAGGGGAAAGTGGCTCCAGACAACTTTTGTCTTTGGGAAAGCTTTCTGACTCCCATTTGTCTCTCCTACTTGCCACTTCTCCTACATAGACGCGGGCAATTCCTTCTTGTTTTGGGGTTTTTTTGATTTGAGTGTAGTCTGTCTTTGGGCAGGAATCATTGTAGATTCATCCAGATGCAATTTCATTTTTTTTAAAATCATTTAAAAATGAATTTTGAAAAAAAGCTCGTGAGTTATGTTTTAAAGCAATATATCAATCATTAAACGAATACGAGAAGACTTCCGTAACAATAATAATGTAATAATAATTAATAATAATAATAATAATAATTAAAAATAAAAATAATAAAAATAATAATAATAATAATAATAATTTATAGAGCGCAAATCTCCATCTAAAGTGTTCAAATAGCGCTTTACAAGATATATTGTTATTTATATGTGTATAAGATATTATTAGCAATAATTGAATGTATGTTAAATACGATTTGCATCTGATGACAGGTAGCTCTGATTTTATTATTGCTTTTTCTCCGATTGACCCCAATCCTTTTCTAAAAATTCAAAGAAATCCTACCCTGAACATAATTTATCAATGTCATTTACGAATCTGTAATGAGAAAGATGTTTTATTTATTCAAATAAAAATTTTCGTCAAAACACAATTAGTCATCACCCAAAAAACGTGATGCAAGTCTAAATGCCTGTCAAAAGATTAATTGAAATTGTGTTTTTGTTCTTTTTCATTGTGGGAATATTCTATCATAATAAAGGATCGCAATTTTAACAATAATCATAAATTAATTAAGTTTGGCCCAAAAATGAACAGGGGACCCAACTAAATACATGTGTTTGTTTGGTCTGAATTTGAATAAATAAATAGATAAATAAATAATAAATAAAACGTGAGCAACGGGTAGGCCAATGGTATGATTATAAATTCTTAAAAGGTGAAAACAGCAACAGACAGATTAACAGAAAATTTGTCCAAAAACAAACAAACAAACAAACAAAAATATTCCAAAATGTCAGATTCTTCGCCTATGAATCGAAAACTCAAGCCCTTGATTATCCTGTCTAGCCCATCTGCAAAATTACAAGCTAAGCCCCAGATCAAGCCCCTAGGGCATTCGGTTATCAGACCAGCTATAGACGGAATGAAATTAACGCCACTTAGCTCTTTATTATTGTATTTTTTATAAAGAAATTTGGGTGATTAGTTCTCACTAAAATTTATAGACTGTAAAACGATCAATAAGGTTAGCATAGTTTGTGTGTAAGTACGTTATACGGCTTGCGGACTTTGTGTTATTTTATCTAAAAGCATCGATCAATAAGTGCAAGGGGTCTAGATCCTTTTTTAAAAAACATAGCATTGTGGAGAAAAATTGTCCTTATTTGAGTCAATAAAAAATAATTATAAGGCGCACAACTCTATGAAAGATTTGAAAATTAGAAATGTATTTTTTACGGATAGATAAACAGATAACTGATTTTCCCTTTTTAATTTAAAGTCAGTTTGAAAGTTTGTTGAGTCACAAAAGATATATAAAATACGTACCGACGACACTAACACTTCAAAGCAACAATTTGTCACTGTAAAAAGCTGTCGTTTTTGGGGTTTTACGACAGGGAGAACAACCAAATGGATTTTGACATTTGTTTTGATTTTCAGCTGCCATTTGATTTTAGTGAAGTATTGAAAGGTAGTGAAAAACAGTCCCAAGGGTGTTTTTTACTATTAGGGTTAGCTCGAGATCGAAAGGGTTTTTTTTTCTATTAGGGTTAATCAAAAAAATCTTAGTAAGGTGCTAGGCTGTTTCTTTTCCAAAGTTAAGTAAAGGGGAGGACATTCCGAAAGCCTAATCCTCAGTAAATTTTTTAAATTTGTATTTTCCCGTTGATTTTTGTCAGGAGTTTATTTTATTCAAAAAGTCATATTTTTATATTAAGGTTGCGGCAACCTTTTTAAAAG
>NW_027624731.1:0-7859 GCF_034508935.2 Berghia stephanieae | reverse complement strand
ATTTCCCCTTTTCTTATTTATTTGCGGGTCCCCTTTGACAAAAAATATACTTTTAGACTACCTTATACATTTTCTGTCTTCAATGCCCTGAAATGACCTAAATGTGTCACAAATGCCGTAAAATTTTTAAAAAACAAAGAAAACAATCCTTGACATGGAAAAATTTGGAAGGTACACAAGGTGTTTCGCTCTTTATCAGTAACCTACGGAAAACACTACATAAATGTTTGTGATATTCTAAAAGATTCACTAACTTTGGGAATTAATTCAGTAATTTCTACCAAACAATACATTCAACTAATATGTCTGTAACCTCTAGGCAATGTTCGCAAAATCCCAGTCTTCTAGAACGTGAATCAACAATAGAAATGTGTTAAATAAGATAGAAAGGGGGTGGACTATTTATGTCGGAATTTCCCAGAGGATAAAAACCCAGACCAAAGCATTTTGGTACACCTAGTATCACTAAATATCAATAAACTTTATTATCCGAAACAGAATTACCATGATATAATTCCTATCTTCTTTATTGTCAACATAATGGGGTATAAGCGTGGTCTCATTTACAAAACAATACTTGATATTATTGCTGTGGCGCTTCTGTTATTTTTACAATTATCATTATTATTATATTATTATTATTATTATTATTATATTATTATTATTTTATTATATTGTCTTGTAAGTATTGGTGGTATTACAGTTGTTGTATTTTTGTGATTATTAATGGTATCATTTGATTCGTCCCTCTCACTTTCATGTATGTTGTCATCAAATTGTATGGATTATTGGCGAAAGCCTAAGATTAAATCAACGTTATATTTGTCTGTCTTATTTTAACTATGAAACTGATACTTATCATAGCAGACCTGCCTACTTGAAATAGGAAAATGTAATACGTAGTTTTCAGGGTAAATAACATCGTAACATTGTAACTGCCCTTACTGGGTGGGGTTCCTGACCTCCCATAGTGGGCAGGGGGGTACATACTGTCTTCTATCCCCTTTATATCTGTTTTCCAACATGCTTTCTGTCTTTGTCTTGGAATGAGATTACTTGGTTTTGTCCTGGCCAGATGCCTGGCTGAGAGGGAAACAGTTGAATGTATAGTTAGTTTTGGGAGATGATATTTTTTTCACCGTAAATCATTCTCTCTGTTATGCACTGTATTATGCTTCCTTATATTATATTTGATTTGTAAAACATTTGAGTCTGTTCCTCTTAGCGGGGACCTGTGCTTGTGTCTGGATGAGACTTTTAGTGATCTTAAACTAAGTACTTTGATAGAGTGCTTTTGGAATCTACACCTGTTTTCTTATTTGAACCAATTCCCCTTTGTCTTCCCTTTTTTTGGATGCTTTATTGTAATTCTAGAACTTTTTACTATCCCATTTTCTTCCTTTTACTGGCGCTGATATGACCTTAAATGTGTTGCAAGCGCCGTAAAACCCTTAAAACATAACTACCTTAAAAATCACCAGCTTGTCCTTATAATTATAATGCGTGGGGGGAAAATGTTTTTAACTCCTTTATGTGATAGCTTTGGCACAGAACTTCGTTTTCAAGAAATGGTATAAAACCTTTATTATATACAGCTCAGGATTTTGCCGAAAATTCGTAGCTCTACGGGAATTGGAGGTCTGTTGTGATGGGTATCAAATTTTAAATATGAGAAAAAACTGATTGGAAACTAATAATGATGGTGATTGGTGGTAGTGTATGATGGTGGTGGTGGTAGTAGTGATGGTGGGGGTATGATTTGAGTGGTAAAATTATTATTGTTATTATTGTTGTTATATTATTATTTATTATTATTATTATTTATTATTATTATTATTATTATTAATTATTATTATTATTATTATTATTGTTATTATTATTATTATATTATTATTATTTATTATTATTATTATTATTATTTATTGTACGTATTGGTGGTATTTTACGATTGTTGTATTTTTTTTTTTTTTTGTGGTTATTAATGGTATCAGGTTATTTTTTTGGTTCCATTTACCATTTTTTTCCACTTTCGTGTATGTTGTCATCAAATTGTGTGATTTATTGGTGAAAGCCTAAGATTGAATAACTTTGAAACTTTGTTATAGATTAGTGTTCTTAGTTCATGACCTATCCATTT
The DNA here is from genome assembly GCF_034508935.2 of Berghia stephanieae. Classification (NCBI taxonomy): domain Eukaryota; kingdom Metazoa; phylum Mollusca; class Gastropoda; order Nudibranchia; family Aeolidiidae; genus Berghia; species Berghia stephanieae. The sequence continues at coordinate 5,722 of NW_027624731.1, read as the reverse complement.
CCTTTCTAAAGGCAAACATTTTACTTACAGGAATCATTTGTCTTACACATGCACCTTTCAATTCTCTCATCTTGTTATTACATTTGTTTTTGATTCAATTGCTATATATATTTCAAATTATAATTGTATATTGGACATTCAATATTATCACGCATAGTTGTCTTTATTCTTATGTATTTGGTCAACGAAATAATCTGACATGATAGTTAAGATCAGTTTGTCTGAATTATAACTAGTGGTTAAAACAATGTTAATTCATAGAAGTTAAAACCCCAATGCAGTACTTAATTCAAATTCAATGTGCGATTAACTGCATAAAATATCTAATATTATATGATTTGATAACAACTTTCTTTATTTTTACAATCTATTGTTAATGATTACAAATGTAATTTTTATACCTTGGACATTGTTGTATTGGGGACTCTCAGATAAGTCAACCACTTGATCAGTTGATTTTCATGCCAACCAATTTTCAGGTTATTTTCAGAATTTGTTAGGAGACATTTCAATAAACAAAGCACATCACAACTGGAGAAAGTTCTATGATTTGTCTTGAATTGAAACTTTAAACAGAGGTAATCACGTTAATTTTTTTTTTTCATTATGAAAGGTTCCATATAAAATAAGTAACTTCCAACTGTTTTTTTTTTATGTTTAAAACAAAAATAAAATTGGATTAGATAGTTCATATTGGTATCGTGATCACTGACTTATCTCGAGTCCTTTTTTTTTTTTTACATTAGATATACCTGTTCGTTATACATTCAGTATCAATATAAACTTTTTTTTCCTACAGATGGACTTCAACTTAATAAATTTTGGTGTAAAACATTGAGTTCAGTATTCATTTATTGATTAGACAATATACAGTTAACAACAGCAACAAAAATGAGAATCCATATGTCTATTAAAGGAGTCCATTTTCCTTTAACCATTTATTTTGTTTTGGTAAGGGGAAAAACCTAGATTATTTACGAATCGTTATTTTCGCATATTGTCACTAAACTTGAACAGGGCATGGCAATTTAGGATTAAACCCCTCTCTCAAATGTGATTTGGGACTATGTTTGGGATGCTCACAAAGCAGACAAATTAGTGATTTATACATTGCACAGTTGAGTTCTCAGAAAAGCTCTTTACTCACATTCTCATATACACGTCGTTGGCTAGAGGTCCCTTGTAAAGCGCTTTTTAGCACGATTGGTGGATATTGCTATTTAAATTTCAAGTTTTAAACCTGCCAAACGAGTAAACAATGAAAAATTACCATGAAATCTCAGTACCATTCACAAAGAGCTAAAGAGGACAACAAATAATATCGATCAACTTCCAGACATGACATAGAAACAGAAGACTGAGGTGAAAGATATAAATGGATAACAAAATGCTTTTGGACATACACAAAAATTGAAATGAAAAGACCAAACATAAATTAGCGGTCTTCAAAACCCAAAACGGTACATAAAACCGACGACACCATGGGAAAAAGTAAACCTTTCATATGAGAGTATTTTTAACTAAGAGGATCCAAATTTGGAAACTTTAGATGAAAATGGCTTTTCGCCAGTAACAAGGATCAACATCACAATACAAAGCATCGTAAAAGTAAAACTACTTAATGACCTCAACCCAAGGAAATCTACAGGTCTGATAATATCCCGATTTTATATTCTGAAAGAAACAAATCAAGAACGTCTTCTGGGTGGGGATCCTGACCTCCCATAGCGGGCAGGGGGGTACATACTGTGTCTTTTATCCCCTTATATCTGTTTTCCAACATGCTTTCTGTCTTTGTCTTGGAATGAGATTACTTGGTTTGTCCTGGTGCTGGCCGGAGTCCTAGCTGGGAGGGAAACAGTCAAATGCATAGTTATACATTGGTGGTAGTCTTGGAATTACATCTGATCCCTTTTTGTTTCATTTCCCCCCTTTTTTATTTTTTTTGGGTCTTTAATTGTAATTCTAGAACTATAAAGTTTTACTACAATACCCTTGAAACTTAACGGGAAATAAGTTTTCATAGAGACATTGTGGGCAAAATGTTTATGCTTTTTTGCCATTCATTGTTTTAGGGGTTTAAAGGGCGTGGTGACATTAAAAACAAAACATAACAAAAACAAGCAAACGTGAGCTTTTATAAAGCACAAGATCCACTAAACGCGCTCAAAACGCTTTATATGGACATTTCAATGCCAGGAAATTTTAGAATAACCTTCAAGATTCATATAAAAACTCATTTAGCATGGTTTTATATAAGTATAAGGCAATTTAAAGGAAAAATACCATCTCTTACAAAAATGTTAATCCATTAGGCAGAAGCCAGGCAAACCAAAAGGTCCCCTTCCAGAAAAGATCAAAAAGCTACATGGAAAAAAGAAATTATATAACGGGTAAGAAAACAGCAAGGCTTTAGACCGATGAAATATCCACCAGCGGGACGGCAAACTTTCTACAGCCCTAAACGAACATTTATATAGGACAATATCCACTGACGCTCACACTTTAAGGCAAATTCCACTCACAGGTCTGACATAATGAGGAGCCGTGTAGTCCTGCCTGTCGTGTTTATAAGATGTGCTTCCCTTTTAAGAAACAAATTCTGAAGTCCACTCCGATTGCAACCATCCGCCAAGCACCCAAAAAGAGAAAATTATAGACACTGAAAGGCAGCCCATGTTCACTCCTTCTTGGTGAATAATGGCCCCCGCTACTACCAGGAAAAAGTAGCCATGTCCCTAAGTCATGTAACAAAATCGAAGAGACAAAGAATCAGATAAAAAATTCTGCTTCTGCTGGCAAATGGACATCCTTTCCATTTGGAAGTTTTCAACTTGGAACCGGCGGGAGTGTAAACCAAGCTGGTTTAAGAGAGGGAAATCTCATGGCGTATTCTGCTGTTGGAGGAAGGGTGAAGGTCGTACCAAAAGGGATCACAAACTCTTTGCCAGGCTGCAAAAAAAAATTCTTTGTATTTTCCCCCAAAAGATAAAGGATTTCATAAGGTATTCCATTTCTGGGGAAAGAATTATAAAAGCTCCTGGGGGAACTGGTGGGGCATCTACACCAAATAATGAGAAATCAAAGCCCCGGTCCTTGTAGAAAAAATCTATCCGGTATCTCTTCAAATTCACATGACTGCTGAGATGGACCGCTCTATCCTCAATGCCAATCTCTCCAGTTTGTAAAGATGTATAGTTTAGGTTCGTCTTCATTAGGTCTTGAAATGTTTAATGCCTCATGAAAAGAAAGGGATGTTGCACCAAGGTGAGAATAATCATTGCAAGTTTGAGGTTTATAAGTTGTTTTCTTGTCTAATGCATTGCTGTCTTTTGAGACAGATTGTAAACTATTTTGTAGATTTGGCACAACCTGTTTAAGTCCCTCTAAATCAGTGCTACTTATCTGAAGTTCATCTGAAAGAGTAGAACTTTGGTTTTCGTCGTTTTTCATCGTTTTATTATACTTTTCTTCCTTCATATGATAGGGTGATTTCATCTGACTTTTTGTCACTTGTCTGAAGCCCAGATGAGTCCAGTCGATCAGCCTGCTGCGAGACATTGACATCAGGCAAATTTGGATCTATGGAGGATAGGATGCCCTTGCCATCTATATGAGACCAAGGAAAGAGGGGTTGACGACATTTAGACCCTTCCTCAAACATGATAGCTCGCTAACAGGGTGTTCCGAGTCAATTGGCGCAGTGGATGTGAATCAAATCTCCAAAAGATATTGTTTTGCTGCATCCATGAGGGTGTGAAATCAAATATGCTAACGGAGAGTTGTAAGTGTCCATTGTAAAGGTAAAGTTGTAATTGCAGCATAGTTCGTGAAGTCTTTTGAAAAGGTCCTTGTCATGTGTGATACAATTCAAGTAGCATGCGTCACTCTGCCATTTATTAAACTCCAAACTTCTTGATTTTAATGATACTCCCCTACATAGTTTTAACCCCTTGTCTATCTTCTGAATCAAAGAAGCATTCATTACAGCACAGGCTGCCTCTGATCATCAAAAATCACATGTGTCGCTGTGCCTACGAGGAGAGTCCAGTACTCCGTTTTAGGAGAGTCAGATGTTTTGCATTCTGGGCAAGGACATCTCTCTCCCTGAACGTGACTCTTCTACCATCACTGTCAAAACTGCGTACAACCCTGTTCCAAATCGCTTGACACGCTTACTGCCCCGCATTTTGCCACTGTACGGATAACGTTCATTGCTGTCAGCATAGGTATCTGGTCTTTCTAAGCTGATGTTTTGATCAAAATCTTGACTGTCAAATCACACAGGCCTTTCATTTTTTTCAACATCTCCTGAGTCTGGTACTCCTCGGGGAGGTTCGACATTTGGAAATCAGTCACAGGAATAAAGGACGTATGACCGGGTTTTTTGCACAATTCCCGTGAAGTCTCTCAAGATCGCCTTCCTCGCATAAATTACTCACACTCTGGATTTACTGCAAATAAATTTACACATATTAATTTCAAGTGGTTTAACTTTTGACATATTTACTTAAATATATGTAGTATCCATCACAGTCATAATAAGGCTAATGCGGCAAGAGGATTATCATGGCTTATACATAGCGTAAATGGTCAGAATCAATTTTGCTTGCCAGTCTTTAGATAGGACCAAGGCTAACACAGGCTGTGTGTGCCCTGGATAGGACACAAAGCAATTTCCGCCATATTCAATAACTCTTGAGTGGGCAGGATAGTCAGAGAAAAATACACGTTGACTCAACTTGGATCGTAGTCTTTGCTTATGAGCGAGTGCTTTATCAATTGAGCTGTTGGAACCCACTGTTAAAGGATTTATCTTATTATCTTATTGTAATCTAATGATAAATGGAGGACGCATCCTTTAAATGCCTCATACAGTAATACAGAATTACACAGTCCAAATAGCTTATGTAAAGTTTACATCTTCATCCACAATAAGAAATCTATTTAATTCTTGTCAATTTACAATATATTATGCTTATTTTGGGGTTTTTTTTAATTCATACGTATGTTTGATGTGAGTTCTGTTTTTGGCAAAAGGACTAAAATAAACTTTGATAGAATCTATGTAAAGATATTAAAATGTATTTACTCATATTTTTTAAGGAGTCGTCATTGAAACATTGTGTTTCTTGTTTGTTGTTTTTCTTCAAATTAATTAGGAATTCATGAATAAGTCTAGAGTATAAGTTTATGGTACATAATTTAGCTTTGAATAGTTAACAATTAAAACTCTTAAAATTAAAACAAGTCTATTTACTTGCAGTAGATTGTACAGCTTTGTTTGAAAATACATAAGTTAAACCAATTGATAAATAAATGAATGTATCAATCGCGGTTGTATTGCTTACATTGCTAAGCGGCAAAACAGTATTTCTCATTTTGTAAATGAAACGAAAAGAAAATAAAAAAGAAAATGATGGAAAAGAAATAATACCAAAAAAAAAACAACAACAACAACAAAAACAACTCCAGAACTGTCTTCATACATTGATCGGTTAAGATGATCCCCAACTAAAAAAAAATAAAATAAAAAAACAACAACAAAAAAACCCGTTTAAGATCAAATTTCTGAGACTCCCTTGAAGCATCTTAATCTACCGTGAAGCACCTAAAGTATCAGGCCAAAACGTGAAAACAGTGTTTTTATTAGTGCACGCAAGAAAAAACTTTTTTTTTTTCAACTTTCCCCCAAACAATCCCCTTTAATTTTTTTTTTTTT
>NW_027624730.1:0-7839 GCF_034508935.2 Berghia stephanieae | reverse complement strand
TTAAAAGAATAGGAGCAGATCAATCAATTGTAGCGGCATAAAAAAATGGGGGGGGGGTGGGAGGAGGGAGAGGTATTTAAAAAAAAGGAACATACAAACAAATAAATAAACAAACAATAAGAAAGAAAGAGTTAAAAAAAAACGAGGGATATTTTGGACTTAAATCCTTCTTCAGTCAATGGTTGAAGAAGGCATAAAAGTCCAAACGTTTCAATATTTTGACACTGCGCAGAAGCTTAAGGGTGCCTAGCATTTATTTATTTATTTATTTATTTATTTATTTATTATTTATTTATTTATTTATTCATTTATTTATTTATTTATTTATTTATTTATTTAGAGAGAGAGAGAGGGTGAGAGAGAGAGAGGGAGAGAGAGAGTGAGAGAGAGGGAGAGAAAGAGAGAGAGGAGAAGAGAGAAAGAAAGAAAGAGAGAGAGATAAAGAGAGAGAGAGAGAGGAGAGAGAGAGAGAGAGAGAGAGAAAGAAAGAGAGGGAGAGAAAGAGAGAGAGAAAGAAAGAGAGAGAGAACGAAGAGAGCGAGAGAGAGAGAGAGAGAGAGAGAAAGAGAGAGAGAGATGGGCTGTCGCTGTCTTGTCATTTCTAAAAGAGACTGGCAACAACAACAACAACAATATAATAATAATAATAATAATAATAATATAATAATAATAAAATAATAATAAATAATATAATAATATAATAATAATAATAATAATAAATAATAATAATAATAATCATTATATAATATATCCAAGATGCAACTTGAAGTCAAACAGGTCGTGTCACACGTGATGTGTTCTACAGGTGGATTTCCTTGGGCACATCAACCTGACCATCAGTCCAAATCATGACAATTTACATTGAACAAATGCCTATTTTTGGTTATGGGTGGAAAACATTTACGTCATAATAATATGTTCATTCAACGTGCACATATTTGCAGGTCCAATAACCGAACGCAATAGGCTTCAACAGTCTTGATGTCACTTCCCTCGTGATGACGCATAGTAACTTAGTAATGGTTCTATCGGAACAATGGCCGATGCCTTTATGAAATACTTCTCCGACAAGGATAAAAGTGTATCCAGAGGAGAAAAACATTATAAATCTAAATCATGTTTTGACTTTTATACATTCTGATCACGTGACACGTGAAAAAGTTCTAGCCAGCATGAAGAATAAAAAGTACCGCTTTTCTTTGTTTAGAACCAGGCTGCGCGTTGCTGAGCGGACGTGACATCAGACTATGAATCCAAATATTATGGGCTTGATTTGATATTGTTGCAATGGATAATATTTTGGGTTCGTCTGAGAGTTATTCCATTACATTAGATCTGCAAATAAGTACACATTGTGTCCATTGAACAAAACTATTCCTAACTTGTCAAGACGTTTCAAACCGAGAATTCCTCTGGAAAATTTCTGGTAAAAGACTTTTGACAAGTTTGGAGACATTTTAATCAATCGATGAGGTGAGAGATAAAAACTTGAGCTTTTATATAGCGCAATATCCGTCAAATGTGTCGAAAGCACTTTACAAGATGTCTTACCCAGCATGGACATCTCAAGAGATGTTGCTCGGTCCCACCCAACAGCAAAACTTAAGAGGGAGGACTCGTGTGTAAAATAAGTACCTGGCCGTTAACAGCGTTGTCTCTGTCGGAATAGAATTGTAATACGCCTAACATGCGCATCATGTCTCGTTCCAAGTGTTAATTATTTCTGTTATGTGGAACAGGAAAACACCAAGAGGAGGAAACATCATAAAAGATCCCACTAAAAGAATGCCTGCATTCCACAAGGGCAGGAAATACTGGGTTTCCTCAAATTGCCTCTTAACAGGACATGGCAGAACTGCATCAAATATTTGCAGATGGAAACTTGGAACAGTGATGCCTGCCGGAAATATCAGGCAGCTCCAGAGACCAGCGATCACATCGTCATCCACTGTCCATTAACTTAACTTGAAGGTGGCTATGAAACAGTTCTTGGGACGGAGGAAGACTTTCGAAGCTGGGTTGAGGAAATGAATTTGGAGGTATAGCCATACGCTACTACTACCACTACTACTACTACTACTACTATACTACTCATACTACTACTACTACTACTACTACTACTACTACTACTACTACTGCTACTACTACTACTACTACAATTACTACTACAATTACTACTACTATTGCTGTTGGCTCGGGACCCCTTGTAAAGCGATTTGATAAGTGGGTATTGCGCTATATAAATGCTCTTAAATGCTCTTATAAGATACATGTCTCCAGGTCTTTCATCACGTCGACAAGTAAGGCGAATCTGTGGAATGAGGGCGGAGATACAGTGGAAGCAACTTAAACCGATCATGTGATTCCGATAACTTCACCTACCGATACGCCCCCTTTACACGATTTGGGATTCTTCGGATAAATCGACTGACTCAGTCAGACTGTGGAATTACTTTTAATTATTTAAATCTTAACATCCCGTAAAAAAAATCGTATTTAATGGTTGAATGGTTTGGCTGATGAAGGATTTAAATGCTTACACTGTTTATTAATATTATTATGTATGGAAAAGCGTTTTTCATTGATTCTGTCCTGGGTTTAGTGAATCACGGAGAATTCTATGTCATTTTAAAAGCTTATTAGTGTCTATTATTGAATAGTACTCATACATTTATATACTGTGGAATATGTAACTGTTGCTGCTCGAAGCTCGAAGAGATAAATAACAATATAAGATTCATCTTAACAACGCCACTACCACATTATCTCATTCATCTGTAGTGTTTCATTTTTCCTGTTTGTTGATAAAGGGGAAACCCGAAACATCCATGTTATCTGTTTTCGTAATAAAATTGAAGCTTACATTCAATTTCATATTGTTATTTATTACTGTGGAATAATAGGATGAATAAGGCCAGTTCGGGGTGACTAAATAAAACCAGCCCGCCTCCCCCAAATGTGTCCCAAGATTGAACATTCTAAAACAAATATGGTAAATTGTACATCATTATTGATAGATTTCATCCTTCCCCACACTTTAGAAAATAAACATCGGCAGATTATCTCAATGTCAGTATATATCATAGGGTCTTGTCATTGAATTAACCTGTTCGATGTTCTTTTTCTAAGTGTGGGGAATGGTGAAATCTATCACATTTTATGATGTACAAATTTTACCAGAATATGATATTTGCTTAATTATTTTCAATCTAGAAAAAAAAGGGGGTGGGGGTGTTACATTTAGGGGCTTTAAATTAGAGCTTTTATATAGCGCAATATCCACTAAATGTGCTCAAAGCGCTTTACAAGGGAATCCTGACCGACAGCAACACACATGACGCCTGTTAGGCGATGCTACAATTTTTCCGAACAGGGACAACGCTGTTGACGGCCAGGTACTCATTTAACACCTGAGTACGGTGAGTTTGTGAGTAAAGAGTCTTTTCCAAGGACTCTACTATGCGTCGAACGAGGCTCGAACCAAGACCTTCCGATCCGAAAGCGAGTGCCATACCACAAGACCACATAGCCGTGTTGTTTTTTTTTTTTTTTTGTTTTTTTTTTTTTTTTTTTTTTTTGTTTATTTTTTTTTGTTTTTTTTTTTAAAAAAAAGGAACTTAAGTTGCAAAGTTTGTGAAAATTAGCTAAAATTTTGGGAAAGGGGACAAATTAAGGAACAGGCATTGGCACTGCTTCATAAAAAAAAGATTTTTGGGTAATATAAAACCCAAAGTTTTTAAATATTTTTTTTTTGGGGAAAGAGTAAATTTTAATTTGTTTGTTTTTAACCGGGTAAAAAACAAAAAAAATTTTGTTTGTTGATCATTTAAAAACAATGTTCACACCCCTATTAGCGCCCGATTTACCCTAAATTATGATACTGGTTTTGAAAATGGTGGGCCCGCCCTTTTAAATATATACCCAATAAACGTCTTTTTCTCAGACCCCCTACGGGCTACGAAAAATTGAAAAATTTAAAAAACCGAAATTTTTGGGCCTCAAACTTCAGAATTTCAGGTTCTTCTCAAAAGGGCTTTTTAAACGTTTTGAAAAAAAAACTTGATGCCAAAAAAATAATTTTGGTTTTTAAAAAGTGTCTTTTAAAATTATTGTGAGGGAGAGATGAGAGAGTGGGGGAGACCTGGTGCTCGTCTGAATATGATAGCAACGGACAGATGACGTTACTGTCCTACATGCCAACAGGCATAATGGGCAGTAAGTACGTATATCAGTGGCTAGATAAAGTAAGAAGAAAGTAGGGTAGTCCTTTTAGATAAGAAAGTCTCCGGATTCTGAATATATCCCGGTTTCTGTATCATTAAATAGACGGTGACATTTGCTTGTTTTCCTTTCGAGGGCACACTATTCTATCACAAATCATTTTCCATTAGAGCCAGCAGTTTCAGTTGCCGAGTCACTTCTGGGTTTACAGAAAGGTCAGAAAATATCTCGACTGCATCCGAGACCGATGTCTGCCCCTTTGCTTGTGAGGGAAGTATTCTACCATTGACCAATCGGGTCTCCCCACCCTATCCCCCTAGGTAAGGAAAAGGAAAAGAAGTCCTTCAGAGTAATTAGGTCATAGCACACTAGAGGGTAAGGAGGCTAAGCAGGTTAAGCATTGGGCCCATGGAGCCGGAGTCGCGAGGTTTGAGAGTTTTTTGCCAAAATGATGGTCATTTAAATCGATCGATATATGAAGGACGAGTTTTGTGGCCAAACTTTTAAATACGTGTTTTTCCAGAGTACGGTAGTTAATTGGGTTAAAGTCGACGTGTACTGGTTTGCAGGTCTGATAACCTAAATTATTATGGACCCATTGTTACAATGAAATCTCAAAAATGACGCAAGATATTGCCCATTGCAACATGTTAAACTAAGCCCATAATTGCATTCGGATGTCAAACCTTCATATATGTAAAACGTCGGTTAACGCTTATTTAGAACCGTAAAATTTTTGGGAAAAAAACCCAACAAACATAAAGATGGTGTGATAAGAGATCACCATAATATGTATAGGCTAACCTGATATAAGTCAGTCAAACTTCTTTTCAGATCAATGTCAAGGTACATTAAAACGGATACTGGACAGAGTTGTACGTCTTGGACATCCAGCAGGTCAAGTTCTTGGGATTGTTGAGGTCAGTCAGGTACTCGGGTGGGAACGAGTACTTTGGATTCTTGGCGTCACATACAAAACAGTTCCTGGGGGATGGGAGGGAGAGTGATTTCGTTTGATTGGATAAATTGGTTCGTCATTTTAAAAAATGTACAAATTTGAGTTTTTTCAAAGCGCAATATATCTATTTGAGGTGATGGGCCATATATATATTTAATACCTGAGTACGGTGAGAGAATGTGAGTAAAGAGGGTTTTTTTTCGAAGGATTCGACTACGCGCCGTTCGAGAGTCGAACCCATGATCTTCTGATCCAAATGCGAATGTCATTAGAATGCATGGCCGCCACAGAGCGTTTTTTTTTTTTTTGTTTGTTTGTTTTTGTTTTTATTTGTTTGTTTGTTTTTTTTTTGTTTGTTTTTTTTTTTTGTTTGTTTTTTTTTTTTTTTTGTTTTTCTTTTTTTTTTTTTTTGGGGGGGGGGGGGGGGGGTTGTGATTAATAGTAGTCAATATTCGTGACATTGTGGATGATAGAGGTGCAATGAATGTTACAGAGAGATACGGATTTATCGTTATTGTGACATTTAATATTTGACACCGATATACATCAGGATTGGTACGAGTACCAAGGTATTTTGGCACCTTACACAATAAAGAGTTCCTGATGATACTCACACACACATACATACACACGCACACACACATACACAAACACACACAAACACCCACATACACACACACGCAATAGTATAGAGAAACAGAGTGTATCTGTGTGTGAGAGATGAGAAGAGATAGAGTGTGTGTGTGTGTGAGAGAGAGAGAGAGAAAGAGAGAGAGAGAGAGAAAGAGAGAAGAGAGAGAGAGAGAGAGAGAGAGAGAGAGAGAGAGAGAAGCCGAATATACTTGTAACTGTTTGAGGACAGCAGAGAGAAAAAAATACCGCATAAATATACTTGGGTAACAAACATTAAAGACTTGTGTGTGTTGTTATATATATATATATATATATATATATTATATATATATATATATATATATATATATATTATATATAGCGACATCTATATCGTATATGAAGTCCTAGGTATGGGTAGATAAATGGATAAACATATAGGGTGTATGTATATGTCGATGTGAACTGAAAGTTACAAAATGATTTACCTGGTTATTTCACCATTAGGACCAGTTGTAGATTTTGCAGTAATGTTCAGGATCAGCTCCACAAGTGGACGATGCCTCAACTCGCTTGCCAAACGCCGTGTTGACAAAATCAGCCACACATCTCTGAGGCTGTTCCGTCCCTTTGTAGCACGGATCAGGATTTATCCCCTCGTATATGACAGGTTATCCATATTGTACTTGCTCCGCTTGCCGGTGGCCTGCGACGTCATCATGACGAGGCAGCACAAAGTGATGACGTAGATAGTTGACATTTTGAAAGAGATGAATCTTGTTGATGAATGTCTGAGATTTGAAGTTCTTGTCATTGTAAAAAATAAATAATAAAGAAATTTTACTTTTTCCTACAAACAAATCGCTATCTATTTAAGTATTGAACTCTCAGCTATTTGGTTGAAATGTTTGACCTCAGCGACAACCGATTGGGATAGGGCTTAAAACGTTTTCTTGTGCGTTCCAAAGTTCACGTGGTTTCCTTTCCACCAATCCGAACACAACTGAAGTTGGGTGACGTCATTGTCATCGAATCCAAATAAGGACATCCATGCCTTGAGTCCCTGAAAATACGAAAACATAGTTTTTTAAATTTTGAGTAAAAACTTGATAAAAAAAATATGATAATATTCTTACAAAAGGCCAATTTATGTGGTGGGTTTTACCTAAAACCAAAATCAACAAAACAAAAACAAAAAATTAAAAAAAAAACATACCATGCACCCTCCAAAAAAAAAACAGAGCAAACAAAACAAAAACAAAAAAAAAAACTGAAAAAAAAACTGACTAGAATGTCATATATCTGGACATTTGAGAAATTAGGGAGCAGGATCGGTTGTAAGATAGAGATCTGAATAAGTGTGTATGAAACGGTGCCGGCCAGACAAAGCAATCAAGAAAATACGAGAACAAAAACCCATCTCCCCCCCCCCCCCCCCCAAAAAAAAAAAAAAAGCAGTCTTCCTCGACTGGGGGATCGATCCTCATACCGCCTGATTACTGGTCAGACGTGCTACCATAAACACCACAGAGGGCAAGGGCTTCTGAGGAAGACTTGTTTTTTGGGATGTTTTTGTTTGTTTTTTTCTTGTATTTTCTTTCTTTCCTTGACTAGCACAGTATCATACACACTCTGACCTGCCTAGCACTACGACAAATTCGTAGAAATACGAATCTTTGACTCAGCTACAGAGATGCTTTCGCCTCTTTGACTCAATAAATATTGTTGAAAAGGAAAGTTTAGTTCCTCAGAACTTATATTCCAGACTTTGGAACATGTTTGGAACATGCTGAGGTCAAATTATCTATTGCTAAAGCTATTTAAAGTGAATTTTTTTCCCTTGAAAACTACGAATTTTTGAAACATCAAGAAGGCAGCTCTGCACACAGGTTCAGATCTTTATCTTACACTTACACAAGATGTCTGCTCCTACTTTCTCAAATGTCCAGATATGACATTCTTGTAAGTTTTCGATTAATCTTTTTTTTTCTTTTCTTTCTTTTTTTTTTTTTTTTTTTTGTTGTTTGTTTTGAGAGGTTTATTGTTTT
>NW_027624729.1:0-7861 GCF_034508935.2 Berghia stephanieae | reverse complement strand
GGGGGAATTTTTAAAAGTGCAAAGTTTTCAGTAATTTAAAACGGAATTAAAAAATAAAGGGTTTACGAAATTTTTAAAATTTTAATTGTAAATTGTAAAGCCCACTTTGGGGTTTATGTAGCGAATCCATTGTCTGGCAATTACAATGAGAATAATGCCCCATAATAAAGCCAAACACGGACATAATTACTTAAATTCTGTTTGCACTCTGCGAGAGCAGGGTTTGCCAGATTATTTTTCAACAAAATGCAGGAGAAGACTCAAAAAATGCCAAAACACTCAAAAAAAATGCCAAAGTCTGTTGACTCCCACCCTCTAAGAAAACTACTCACTTTTGATAGACAATTTTACTATCATATCCTGGTGGCTTGGTGTTTTCTTTTCTTTTTTTTTCTTTTTTTTTAAAATTATACTAAATTTCCGTTGGGGTAATTTTTTACCTACTGACTACTAAGTGGAGTGCTAAACCATTTACACCACGGTCGAGAAAAGGTGTCATTGAAGTATAATATACAAGAAAAGAAAATGCCAAATGAAATGCCAAATGCCAAATGATTTTTCAAATGCCAAACGGTTTTCAAAAATGCAGATTTTTGGAATCTGGCATTTAAAATGCCAAACTGGCAACCCTGTGCGAGAGCCACTTTTTCGGAATCTTTACTGTGGAAGTCAAGTTCTCGTCCTTCCTATTTCGATGATTCTATGACATTCTAGTTCCGTAGTTTTTTCTACGCCCTTTTTGAGTTGTTCGGCGAAACACTGACGTGACGTCTGTGCTTCTGTCCACATTAACGAGTTCCCGTTTGCCGAACAAAATACCGAGTATGACAAGTTGTTATCATTTTGTTTGCTTGAAAATTTATATTTAATTCATTGCTGACTGACAATGTAATGCGAATGGATTATATAGCGATTGCTTATGATTGACTGATTTTTATTTTCCAACCCCACCATTGCTACTAAAACTTAATTAAGAAGTGACACACACATCCAATGCATGTCCCAGTCGTAGTCACTCATCACTCAGTTTCGTCAAAATTGTGAAGCCCTTTTTTCTTGCATGTGCTCGTTTTGATTAATTTCCCCGAAACATGACAGCAGAGATACAGATGGGTTACAATTCTGACCATAGGTAATTTTTAAAAAGCATTTGTTATTGTAGGAATTTCATTTTTTTTTCATGACCAGCTGGAGCTCAGCTAAAAAAAAAAATGATTATCTAGAGAGGTGGGCCTTTGGCCTACCAACCTCCGTGAATGTCCAATTCGCCTTGAGCATGCATTCACTTAAAATATAAAGATAAAAAAAAAAACCTACCTCTGTTTCAAAAACTCTAGATGATCAAATGTCAAATCGAGCTTTTTTTTTTTTTTTTTTTTTAAAAAAAAAAAAGCAAATGGATCAATGGAATGAAATTTCTTTTGCCAAATTGGTAATTCGCCTTATTTTTAAACCCAGAAAGAAAGTTGTTAATCATCAAATCTGTTCATGGTCCACCAACCCCATTAAGATTTTCACTATCTAAGATAACTTAACTTTATTGATCATCTTTTGCTTCTATAATTTGTTCATTTGACCACAATTTTGGGGATATTGATGATGGCCGGCTCGGCTCCATAGTGGGCAGGGGGGGGTGGGGGGTACATACTGTGTCTTCTACCCCCTTTATCTGTTTTCCAACATGCTTTCTGTCTTTGTATAGGAATGAGATTACTTGGTTTTGTCTGTGTTATGCTTTCTTTATATTATATATGATTTGTAAAACATTTGAGTGTGTTCCTCTTAGCGGGACCTGTGCTTGTGTCTGGATGAGACTTTTAGTGATCTCAACTAAGTACTTTGATAGAGTGCTTTGAAATCTACACCTCGTTCTTATTTGAACCAATTCCCCTTTGTCTTCCTTTTTCTTGGATGCTTTATTGCAATTCTAGAACTTTTTACTATCCCATTTTCTACTTTTACCAGCGCCGTAAAACCCTAAAAACAAACAAACAAAAACATGATGGCCGGAATTTTTTTATTTCGCGGA
The DNA here is from genome assembly GCF_034508935.2 of Berghia stephanieae. Classification (NCBI taxonomy): domain Eukaryota; kingdom Metazoa; phylum Mollusca; class Gastropoda; order Nudibranchia; family Aeolidiidae; genus Berghia; species Berghia stephanieae. The sequence continues at coordinate 5,832 of NW_027624729.1, read as the reverse complement.
CGAATTCTAGGCCAAGGTGTTGTTCGCCCAAAACCAAAACCGACAACACCTGTTTTTTTCTGTCTTCTTCATACAAGACAATACAATTTATTATCACATGTCCACAAAACTAGGCCAACAACATATTTCAGAGATGTGAATTTTAAGATACATCGGTACGGTGTGGATAGAAAGCTCAGTGGGTTAGACCACCTTTCATTTTGCTCCTTTTAGCTGCACAGATTTGAATCCGATCGCTCCCCCCTGTTTTTTCCTTTTTTTTTTTTTTTGAGCGAGTCTATTTTTTTATCCTTTTTTGTTTGGCCTTGCTCCGTTTCTGAGCATGAATTTCTTAAAATTGTTTTTTTATAAAAAAAAAAAAATTGCCATTTGGTCGCTCTCTAAATATTTCTGTTTGTTTGCTTTTTAATTATTTACTCTTTTTTAGAATATACTTTTTGAGAACGGAGCGGGGGGCGAATATGACAATTTGCTAGAGAGGAACTAAAAAAAAAGAGAGAGAGAGAGAAGTATAATTTTTAAAAAAAAAAGTGGGGGGGGGAAAGGGGGGGGGGGGGATGGGACATTTATCATTTGTAATGCTCTGTAAAAAGAAGACAGAATTAAAAAAAGGAAAAAAGTGGTGGAACCAGGATTCGAACCCACATCGTCGATTCTGACATGCCTCACAAGGAGAAGACTTAACTATTCGGCCATGACACCGCATGAAAGTCGACGCAATTGTGTATATGTAGTAACATATTATCCATCGGCTGATTTATTGTTGGTTAATTTTATGTTTTTATGATATTTTATTAACTTTTTTTATTTCTATGTGCATTTCAAAACATTCCATATTGTGGAATGTGGATAATTGTTTTAAAAAGAGCGGAATTTCAATTAAAGTGTCTGGGAATAACCAATTCATTATTGGCAGACCCTGTCTGGAAATAATCACAGCGTGGGATAAAGTAAAGGCTGGCTCTATTTCTTGGAATGCTCAAATGGTCAGTAAAATTAACTTGATTCAAGTGATGGGTTTCAGGACACGCGAGGTCGATGCAAAAGTAAATGCTCAAGTCAAACAGAGTGGACGGGAATTCTCACGAATCATCAAGCTAGACTAGCGTTTTTTTTTTAGGCATATTGTTGGCAAAGACGGATTTTATCAAAAAGCTGTGCTTTGCTATCGCGAATACTCCATGGCGTGTTCACTTTTGCACTATCAAAGAGGAACAGAAGTAACCTAAATAACAAATCCAAAGTCTCAAGACGGAAACAGAGGTTGAAAGACAGGATAGCACAAACTCAAGATAGAAGTCTAACAGAAAGTTGGAATAAAAGACGCACCCAAGCACTGGCAAAAGAAAACCATAAATGCATGTACATTCACCATTCACACAGAATGCTCGCAAAATAACAAAAGAAATCTTTGATGACGGAAACCTTTTGGAGAAAAATAGTAATTTCGTAAAGTAAAATTCCGTTACCCACCCGCAGGCGAACGTTTCTTTAAGGTTTATATTGATAAAGGACCGATATAAAAAGGCATCAGCAGCAGTGCGTGCCACAACGAGGCTGCAGAGGCCTAAATTTCCCCAGATATCTTGAAAGCTAAATAAAATCGGTGTTGACATGGGGCTCAAACTCGGATCCCTTGGGAAGAACTGCAAGGATTATCCGTAAGCCATCTATTTAGAAATACTTACAAAGAGAAACTTTTAAAAAGAGCTTGATCGTTTATGTCCCCTTATTTCTGTGGGTGAACGAAAACTTAAAATCATACATCTTAACAACTGTAAGTCGAAATACTGAACATCAGGCTCACATTGTGATTATTAAATCATTGAGCAAGGGACTGAAACAGGGTAGCAATGGAATTCACCCATGAGGAGGGAGGGAGGATAACAGAATTTTAAGAGGGGATGAGATTTGGGTGGTGGGTTGTCAGAGATAAGACAGTGAAAGTCTCTTCAAAAGGTTTGTATCTAGATAGCAGTCAACTCTCTCTCTTTTCTCTCTCTCTTTCTCTCTCTCTCTCTCTCTCTCTTCTCTCTCTCTCTCTTCTCTCCTCTCTCTTCTCTCTCCATCTCTCTCTTATCTATCTTTCTATCCCCTTTTTCTTTTTTGCCTTTTTCAGTGCAAGAGCCTTTTTTTTTAATTGTCCCATTTTCTGTGATAAAAGGATTGTCATTATTACATACAAGAAAAACAAGTGATACCCGGCACATCGATGTTTGTGAATGGTAATTAATTTTTTATCTATTTTTGGTTCTTTTCAGCTAATTCATTGAGAGATACAGTCACACAACTGAAGAGGTAAGTCTTGGCTTGATTGCCACTTATTATCAATCAATACTCACATGTAATGCATTAATAAAATACAAAGGCATAGATTTGCATTTTGGGGACACTAAGTTTGACCTCTCCTCTTTCTCCCCTTCTCTCTTTTCTCTCTCTCTCTTCTCTCTCTCTCTCTCTCTCTCTCTCTCTCTTTTCTCTCTTCAAAACACACACACACACACACATAACTTATCATTTTGCCTATACCCCACAGTTGCTAAACGCAAATGAATGCAGCAGTAATCCCTGCCCAGAATGGTGCAACTTGTGTTGATCTGTACAATGGATCCTGTGCGATGTCCGGATAACTTTAAGGTATTCAGAATGAACGACAGAGATATTAGTGGTTTTGTATAAAAAAATAATATTATAGTAGTCTTCCAGAGCTAAAGGGCCCTGTGGAGCCTGTGTTTTCATGGTTTTGATAGCTAAATAAACCCAATAAAAATTGATTTCTACCTTTACCAATGCTAATGTGTAATAAAGAAACCTAGTTGAAGTTGTCCTCAAACCCCTATTAGATTTGATAGCTAATGAACAATAATAGCAATTGATTCCCACCCTTAGATAGGACGCTGGTCTATCCAAAGTATTTCCACCAAATCTAACAGACCTAGGTGAGGGGATAGGAAAATAAATTGGTCGATTTCACTCCGGAAATTTATCCATTTTGTTGCATGTGAAATGAGGGATGCTTACCATTGAGCAATCAAGACCCCCCAAATATAGATGAGAGATTAAAGGGGGTTAATTGATGATTAGAATTTAAGGAATGCTAATGGATTAAAGGGTTTTATAGATTGATAAAATCAAAATATCCTTGTGGCCATATCTAATTCAACAAACTATAAACCTTTCTCATTAATATTCACTTACATAAATTATGAAATGTACATCATTTTTGTTTGGGAAAATTTTCTAACAAAAAGGGGTACTGTGAAAAACTTGAATAGAAGTAAGGACAGGCATTTTATGAAGGACTATTTAAAGGGGTAGTTTCTTTCAGAGGTATTATTATTACTGTTTTATATATTATTATTATTATTATTATTATTATTATTATTATTATTATTATTATTTTTATTTTATTATTATTATTATTATTATTTTTATCATTATTATCATTATTATTATTTTTTGATTTTTTTGGTTTTTTATTTTCTTTTTTAGTTGTTGTTGTTGTTGTTGTTGTTGTTGTTGTTGTTGTTGTTTTTGTTGTTGTTTTTCTTCTTCTTTTCTTTTCTTCTTCTTCTTCTTCTTCTTCTTCTTCTTCTTCTTCTTCTTCTTCTTCTTCTTTTCTTCTTTTCTTCTTTTCTTCTTTTCTTCTTCTTTTTTCGTTCTTTTCACTGTATTATTATTATTATTATTAATATTATTATTATTATTATTATTATTATTATTATTATTATTATTATTATTATTATTATTTTTATTATTATTATTATTATTATTATTATTGTTTGTTGTTGTTGTTGTTGTTGTTGTTTGTTGTTATTTTTGTTTTATTGATAATTTGTTGTCATGTCCGTTGTTTTGTTTATTTTTGGTGTTTTTGTTTTGTTTTTATTTAATTAAGGCGTTTTTTAGACCAAAATTAATAAGACCAATAGAATCCTTTGACTCCTTAGACGGTCCTTTGCATTTTCAATTTGAAGTTCATGAGAATGCTTTTTAATGTTTAGTAAGGCCCCAACTGGAATTTAGCAAAATCAGTATGGTCACCAAAAATGAAAGGACAAGAAGCTGTTTAAAAGGTGTGCTCTGTAGAGCAACAAAGATAATACCAGGCATAAAAGATAAAAGGTATTGAAGAACAACTGAAAATGATTGGAATCCCAGAATGGCTATAGGCATATCAGAGGCGACATGATAGAAAATATAAATTTACGCACGACCTGAATGATGTCCAGAAGGGATTATTTGTGTATGCTGACCGTAACACCAGAGGCACAGATTAAATTGAAACAAAGCCCAGATTCAACACTCACTCAGAAAACTTTCTTTAGCAGCGAGTAATTGATCTCGTTGCGGAAAACTCCAGACCTAAATGCTTCAAAAGGCAATTTGACGCCTCTGTCTAAACTACGATTCAGCTTAGTTGAGCCAATCAAACTGACATAACTGCAAAAAATTACCCCTACCTAGATCAACAAAAGCATTGAAAGTCTAATTCATGGAACTTGTAAATTAGAGGATGATCACAATGGAAAACACAGATGTCTGTAATGTGCACTACACACGTCTATTTTAATTCTGTTCTAAAAATTAAAGAATTTTGCATTGTGTTTGTTGAACCCCGTTGGTGCATGTCACAGGAGAAAATATAAAAAATATTAAAGAGATTCATATTTATGCTATATGTTTTTTGGACAATTTTGTATTGGTGTGTTTTTAAGTCTCCCTTAATTTCTTTGCACTTGAGGGACACAATTCTTTATTCTGCCAAGATTTAATATTTGGATATTTCAGGTAACGTTTAATGACACCCCTTTGAACATTCTCCTCTCGAGCAGACTGACTTTTAAAAATAAAGGGTTCCAAATATACAATTCCTTATTCTAAAACAATGTTTTCCCACTTACAGGGGTTTTTGTGTGAACAGGATGTCATGAGTGTGCTGAGTATGTGGTACAGACTTGGATGCCAGAATGGTGCCACTTGGTCAACACACATGGAGGCTACAGGTCAGTTCAAACATCATGCATGGATACTCTAGGTGGATGATATGATCACTTTATTGGATGACATATTTCTTTGAATGTTTTATTGTCATCAATGCAGAATTATCACGTGACCTCTTGTAGCTATGTTTGACAAGCTAATGACATGGATACCTTTTTTACTTTTTCTCATAGTATGGGTCCCCGGGTTATGTTATCAATATACAGCAAAAAATTTCAGCAGCTTTTGTAAAATTTGTCAAAAAATAGTTTAATAAAGATTTCAATATTTATTTTTGATCAAAATTTTTTTTTTAAAAGTTTTTTTTTTGGTATGTTTTTTTTTTCCCTGTCACTGTCAATAACATGAACCAATGGTCATAAAATTTACACTTATAAGATGGATAAAAAAAGTACAATAAATTTTGAATAGCCAACTTATTTTTATAAAAAATTTATTAAGTAGATGTCAAATTTAGTATTAATTGATTTCCCTTTTTTTTCTCAATTTTTGTACGACATGTTATGTACAACTTGGGTTTGCTTTTGCTTTGATTTTACAAAGACGGATTGAATGACAGCCCCTTTCCCCTGTGATTTTACACAGACAACTTTGAGTATAATCAACGGTGACTATAGATAGATGCTTTTGTTAACTCAGCTCTTTTTACATTTATTCCCCTATTGAGAATACGAAAACTTTTGCAAAAGCATATGAAAAGAAATAAGCAAAATTATAAAATAATCCAACAAAAAAAAAAGTAAACAAAATTTTCCCAAACAACAAATCAGTGGGGGGATTTGTGGCTTACTAAGTAATCATAATTGCGTGTTACTCTGTAGAGGCATG
>NW_027624728.1:0-7860 GCF_034508935.2 Berghia stephanieae | reverse complement strand
TATATTTTTGGGAGATTAATTTTTTTCCTTGTAAATCATCTCTCGTTATGCATTGTATTATGTTTAGTTTACACTTTATATTATATATGATTGGTAAACATTTGAGTGCATTCTCTTAGTTGGGACCTGTGCTTGTGTCTGGATGAGACTTTTAGGTGACTCAAACTAAGTACTTTGACGGTGTGCTCTTGGATCTGCATCTGTTCCCTATTTGAACCAATTCCCCTTTGTCTTACCTTTTCTTTTGTGCTTAATTGTAATTCTAGAACTTTTTACTATCCCATTTTCTTCCATTTTAATGGCGCTGATATGAACTTAATGTGTTGCAAGCGCCGTAAAAACCCTTAAAAACAAACAAAAAAAAAAAAAACGAATTCACGTGGCAAACTTCGACACTACCGAGTCACCTTTATCCGCACCTTGCCATCACTGCCAAAATTTGCCTTTGAGGTGTCTCTAAGTCTTAATTAAGAAAAATAAAAGTCACTTTGACTTTGAGCTAAATCGGTGCTGTAAGGGGGTTGTTCTCCCTTCCTCTTTCAACGCGATCATAAGTTTGTTTGAGCTTGTCAGTATTTAACGTGCACGTTAACGTTCTGTATCCAGGATTTCTCGAACGATATCAAACATTTCCCGATGAAATTCCAAATCTTTGCAAAGTGTCTAATGGTATTATTATCCGCGATTGACTCGATTAAGTTCGTCAATTATTTGTTGATTCTTGAGATCGATGCAATTTGTGGTCGTTAATGTTGGTAGAGACATCATCAGTTCCAGTAAAACATTAGCCCATTTGAACTGTTCAAGTATCAACACAAGAGTCTCAATTAACACGTTTCAGCCGTTTATGTTTACGGATGCATTTTCTTTGCAGTAAGGAACTCAGTCACAGCACTTGGTTCTTGCATATTTTTTATATTATTATTATGTGATTTTTTGACGGACATGTTGGAATAAGGGTATTTTAAAATAGATGAATTAAATCAGATAAACAAATTTGAGTGACCTAACAGAAAAATAAATTATTCCACTTTGATATATTTTATACTGGTGAGTTTAATACAATCAGAATATTCATCATCATTTGGCGTCAGGACTTTCAGTCAAGCCTAGTCTAAACGAAATCCTAAAAGCCAGAAATACCTTTATTGTTTTTTTTTTTTAATATAATGCATACAATCCGAGTTTCAAAAACTGTACCTTCATGCAAATATTTAATTCTAGGATCCGCAGACACAAGCCTTTAGTTTTGTGACGTTTGAGTGTTTTTACATTTATTATATTACGATGCTCTATTATCAGAAAATGTACAAATATTAGTTACTTCTTAAACGGAATTAATTAGACGTATGGATATCTTGAAAGAATAGAGAATATTTATTTCCAAACAAGAAATGCGATTCTCATTGAAATTAATGTTCAATGTCTACCATTATATCATTTTTAAAAAAATGTTTAATGAATATATTTATTAGTCGCTTCTTTTTTATGTGCTGAAATACGTGAACGCAGTTATGGTCCTAGAGCGAAAATCCGTTTAAAAATTCAACGCCAATTTTTCCACCGATTCTTATTTTGAACATCTAGAATAAGCACTCTAAATTTCTTCCATTGCTGTTCCTTATTACCGCTTATACGATGTGAGTGCTCTAAGCTACTTGCCCTTTGCCAAATGTATTCGCCACCGTTTGACATTAAGCAAATAAGATTGCAACTCATTGTAGACCATATTTTTGCACTTTCAAGCTGCCAAGATCGCTTTGGTAGTATTCTTGTTTCTATCGGTTATCATTTATCACGTGGCTGCCTTGTTTATTGATCAAAGTAAAGTCAACTCTTACTTGCATTTTATAATAATAATAATAATAATAATAATAATAATAATAAAATAATAATAATAATAATAATAAAATAATAATAATAATAATAATAAATAATAATAATACCACAAACGAACAAATAAAACCAATAAAGCGCTTTATGTTGGAACATCACAATTATTATACCCCTTTGGTTGGGAGGGGGGGGGGGGGGGGGGAGAAAAGAGTATATAAAAATAAAACAAATCAACTCTCCACCAACCCCCCCCCCCCCCCAAAAAAAAAAAAGAAAAAAAAAAACAAAAACAAAAAAAGGTTGCGTCCCAATTCTAATGTTGTAAAAAAATCAAATCTTAGGAGTTCGAGCTTTTTTTTCTCCGGCACGCATCCTTCTTCTTCTTCTTCTAGGTTCCATGCCTGGTCCAGGCTTCGGATACTGCAATGAATTATCTCTCTCCATTCCTCCCTGTCTCTTGCTTTTTCAAACAGCTCTTGGATTGTTAGGTTGGTGAAGCCCTTCAGTTGGTCTATGAGTGTTTTTCTTTGTCTCCCCCGGCGCGTTTACCAGGTATTTTTCCACAACTTGCACGCATCCAGTTTCACTAAAAATAAATTTTGAGACGTAATGATATCCTGACCACCGTGATAGATCTGAAGGTCAAATCGTTAAATTCGATAATAAATCATAGTAAAAAAATATTTTTTTGATAAGAAATAATATAAGTGCGGACACGGGGAGGTGGTATGTAATAAGATTTTTGAACACTTGCTTTTGAAATTTCGAACTCGTTCTGAATGCGGGCCCCATTTCGCGCAAAGGCATTGGAAACTCGTTCGAGATTCTCAACGCAGGAGTTCAATACTTGTTTTCTCCAGCACGCATCCTTTTTTACTAAAAATAGAATTTGACGCTAAATATATCCTAACGCAGTGATAATTTCTTATTGTCAAATCGTTAATTTGAGAACCGAATATTGGAACAGTTTGCATTTTGATAAAAAAAATTTTTTTTTAAAAATAAGGTAGGTGATTTGAGGCTGTAATTCTGGATTGTTTAACTCGTTTTTAAAGCGTGCTTCAAGTGTTGCGGAGGGGTATTGGGAACTTGCTCGAAATGTCAAGCGCAGAAGTTCAAGAATCTTATATTCTATGCATACATAGTGAGCCTCTTGCACGTTTACACAATCTGGCAAATTCATTCCAATCAAAGTTTTATCGCCTTAGTCTGACAAAACATTTTGACGAGAACAATCTTATTACAAATAACGATCGATTAATAAAAACACTCTTAACTGGTCCTGAAATTTAAAGTCCGAGATTTTAAATCTTTTTATAACATGAGGGTCATTTTAATAAATTGCTATTTGAATAAAAATATTCCTGACCAGATGAAAAATAAATTGCAGATTATAGGGCAATACTGAATTTAAAAAATTCATAAATTACTTTAATTATTTTTTAAAGACTTGAAATCTATAGATTAATTAAGACGATTCTGAACTTGCTAAAAAATGCTTTAATCTGAGACACCAAAGAGTCTAACGTTTACCGTTTAAGAATGTTAAATAATAATATGATGTCTAATTCAGTTCATGTTATGATGCTATTGTTATCAAAATTTAGTGATAGTCAACATTCCTTCACTTTTTAAAAAATTTTAATCGAATAATGACTTCGCCATTCATTATAGGTATTTGCGGGCAAGCGGTACACTGTCTCATTTCGTTTTCTTATAATGTCAAGCGATGTTAAAACGAAGCCAGAAACCAAGCGGAAGATAATAATTATTGCAAAAGTCTGAGTATAACAAAGCGTCCTTTGGTAAGGCATATTACAGACATCGCCCTGTAGACCCAGGCGTGAATGGATACTTGATCTCAGGCAGTTACGGAATTGTAAGAATTCTGTCACAAAAAGAACACTTAGGATTGCTTCCATTGTATAAATTGGCCCTGTAATTTGTTGAGGAACTGTTGTATCAACGTGATGCATAATGACCTTTTTGAACTATGATAATTCGTCATATGTAGATAAATATAATAATTTCAAGATTTATGATACTCAAACTCAAACGTTTTTGTGTCCCTTTTCCAATACTTCAAAAATTTTAAAAGTGGGGCCCGGGAGAATTAAAAAAAGGGTTTAATTTTTGGGAAATTTTTTTAAACTTTCACAAATCTTTTCAAGGTTTTTTTTCTAGATTTTTTAAAAGTTTTAAATTTTACAAATTGAAAAAATTCCCCTTTGACAAAAAAAATAACGGTGAAAATAAAATTAAAATGAATACTGGGCTATTATTATTATTATTATTTTTATTATTATTATGGATTGACCCAGTTCATTTTGAAGGTATTTGCTTGACCCAGTTCATTTTGAAGGTATTTGCTCAACGTTCCAGCATATGATTTTTTTAGCATGTTTTAGCATTGATCTATTTCCCAGGCTAAAATTATACCTTTTGCCAGATAATACTAGTCCTTAGATTTTCCCTTCTCCTATCTATTGATTATAGTTGTATAGTCAAAGATTGTATCTTTTTTCATATCTTACATTAATTTTTTCCCTCTCCCGCATTTAAAAAATGCAATATTGATGATGATGATCATCGTGATGATGATGATGAGATGATGATAATAATAATGACGATGATGATGACGATAATGATGATATGATGATGATAATGATGACGATAATGATGATTATGATGATGATGATGATGATGATGATTATGATGATGATTGATGAAGATGAGGGAAGGGATGATGATGATGATGATGATGATGATGATGATAATGATGATGATGATGATGATGATGATGATGATGATGATGATGATGATGATCATGATGATAAAATAATAGTAACAACAATTTACCCTTTTTAAAGTTAGTGCTAGCTAATAAACAAAACCCCTTATCTATCCCAAAGGAGAATGATATCTTTATTGTCATTTCCAACGGATTAGGGGATTAACCCATGCGTCAGCCGCAGCGCCGGCGCTTCAGAGTGAGCTTAACTATCTCAACCCTTTCACCGACTATATCCGTAGTCTATCCGGGTTACTTTTACCCCAAGTCTATCAATTACATTTTTATGAGACAAATTATAGGCGTAGTATCAAAGCTAATGTTTTTAGTTTTACATGTTAATGGTAGTTGAATGAAACTACATATGCACATGCTCTTTTTTAATACATCTTTTTTTTTCAATTTTGAAAAGTAGCAAATATCTCTAGGATTGAGTGAGTTAAATTCAGTGACTTACTCCAGATCACACAGCGCGGAGGTGATTCGAACTCAGTACCATTTGGGTACGACTGCCTCCAGCTCCCCAGTTAAACAATGATATTCTTATAATTCTACAATGTGTGTTGTTTTTTAAAAATTATTTTGGCGCTACTTGACATGAAAAAGCCTAATGGGGGGAAAATCCGTATGAAAATGTTACAAGTAAAATATAAAACCTATTTAATTGATTTAATAGATTTATAGATGTATAGACTCAAATACGTTGACAACACAACAACAAAACAATTAATTGACAAATAAAATTTCTTATAAACAATATAGAGTTAATAGAATGGAGGGGATTCTTTGGTTATCCAGCTCAAAAGAAAAAAAACAACACGAAAATACAAACGAAACAAAAAAATAAATAAATAAAACGAGAAAACAAATATACGAAACAGAATAATAGAATAACAACAACAGAAAAAAACCCAAAAAAATAAATAAATAAAAGCAACAACAACAACAATAACATTTTAAAAAAACAAAAAAACAATATTGTGACGACATTCTTCATTTTAAACGATAGTGAGAAATATTTTGAAATAAATCATAACATTAATACAAAACACATTATGTCTAAAATTCGTAATTCTGTGTACATATTTGCAGGACGGATATCCAATTTGTTATGGGCCCATTGTTGTTATGGAAATACTCTCAAAACCCAAAGCAAAATATTTTCCATTACAACAATGTTAAAGTAAGCACATAATTGCGTTCGGTTATCAGACCTGCAAATATTTGCACATCAATTCCCCATGCACCAATTTTGTGCATGTTCGTTTTTTGAGGTTGGAACAATGTCTAGTCGGCACATTTTTGAGAGTTCGTTCTCAGATTGTCTCTATTTATATCAGTTGGCATTTTAAGGGATTATATACACATACAGCTCTATGACGTAACACCGATAGGTGCCTGGATTTTAGATCACTCAATCTCGATTTCATTTTTTTTTTCAATCGTTTCATCTAGTTCTTTGTCAAATCAATTTCGCTTCCTCTTGTTCTGTTTTTTGTTCCACAGGTTTTAAAATTTCGCTTCATTTCTCTTTGATATATCGATTCTTATTACGTACTTGGCTGGCTATTTTTCATTATTTATTATTACTTTCACATTTCACTTGCTTATTTATCATATTTGAAGGGGGTGGGGGTCTTTTCTTTCTTTCCATATTTTTTTATTTTTGTTTTTCTTTTGTTTGATTATTTTATTTTTTCTCTGGATCGTTAATTTATTTTGTTTTTGTTTGTTTTGTTTGTTTTCTATTTTATTTCTATATGGCTTTTTCTTCTTTAATTTTTTTCCTTTTTTTCTTTCTAAGGAGATAATGGATATTTCTTTTCGCTTTTTTGTATTTGATTTAAGTTCTTAAAAAGAAAAGCTTTTGTCACATGATAAATCTCTAATTCAATTGTTTTATATCCTTCTGTTACGCAAGTGTAAATGGTCATAGGATTTAATAAAAGAAGAAACAATGGAGCTATTATCAAAAATTGAATTCAAATGATGTTTGTCTTCTTAGTCATGGAATTAATTGGAAAAATAAAGGTCGACTATCGTTGTGGCAGAAATCTACTTTTTAATCTTGAATGTTTAGATTTTATTAAAACTTGAACTTTTAGGTACATATAACAACACCGTCGTACACATTTGGCAAATATAAATAAGTACACGTCAAGCAATACCTATGAAATGTGCTCAAAGCGCTTCATACTATCCAAAAATAAAAAGCAAACCCCTTAACATTTACGATGAGTGAAAAATTAAGGAGCAGGTGCTGGTGTAAGATAAATTGTGAAAACATGTTTATAAAGTAGTGCCAGACAAAGCAGAGAGAAAAAGTACAAGAAAATTTTATAAAAATAAAAAAAAAAAAATTTTTAATCAACCTGGGGATGAGACATGGAATTCTGGAAGGCGCTATTACATTTTTCTTTTCTTAAATAGACAATGTTGCTACAGGCCCGGTTCTCATTTTACTCCTGAGTGCGATGAGATTTGTATTTTTTTCAAAGATCTGATTCAAATCCACGTCATAGCGGTGATTGTCAGGAATTGATGTACCTAATAAATATCGCATGAAGTGAGAAAATAAAACGGAAGATATTTTTTATAGTGTCAAAATTACTTTTAGCGTTGTTATGGTAGGTGGCAGTTGCTTAGTAATTTGGGTCGATGTCTGCAATATGCAATACATTCCATAATAAGACCTAAATTAGGACAATTATGTGGCCTCTGGTGCTCTGTTAAAGTGATAAATGATGATAAGGATAAGTATGATATTCTAAAGTACAGGATAACAATTATAAAATAAACATACATTAGTCATCGAATTCAAACTTAAGGTGATCTAATTCGTTATCAACACAGTCTAAAGAGCTTGAGTTTAATATTATTTTTATTATTATCATAATAATAATAATAATAATAAAAATAATAATAATAATAATAAAAATAATGATGATGAATGATGATGATGATGATGATGAGATGATGATGATGATGATTATGATGATGATGATGATGATGATGATGATGAGATGATGATATGATAATGTTTAAACTCAAGCTACTTTGTCCAGCACATTTCGAGATAAGTCCAGATGCCGCAGTGGGCTACAACTCTTCTGATGTTTTCTTTTTGTTTTGTTTTGATTAAAATTTTAATGCACTATTGGAAGACTGCAATATTTGCGGAGAAATAAAGGCGTTAGGAAAAGACGGTCATCATTAACGTATTTAACTATTGT
>NW_027624726.1:0-7866 GCF_034508935.2 Berghia stephanieae | reverse complement strand
TTTAAATTTCTTTCTTCCGAACATTAAAATTGGTCCTTGGGGGGTTTTTAATTGTGTTTTTTGTACCGATTCGAAGTCCCCTTTGTCTAGTTTTATTTCTTTGCTGCCTCAATCAGGTGTCAGCCATTTTGTGATGGAAATGCAAATATAGCCTCAGCTCTAAATGAGTTAATTGATTTATGAAATTCTAAGCAGAGCTGCAAACCCCATAACATCAGCATTAACAACTTAGACGTTCAAAACATTATCATAATTTTACTTGTTAAATCAGCCTCTTGAATCTAAAATTTTATATTTAAAGAAAATGAGTGCGGCTATGTGGTCTAGTGGTATGACCCCTCGCTTTCGGATGGAAGGTCCTGGGTTCGAGCCTCACTCGGGCATAGTTGAGTCCTTGGGGGAAGGCTCTTTACTCACATTCTTCACTATACTCAGGGTAAAATGAGTCCCTGGCCAAAAACAGCGTTGTCTTTGTCTGAAATTAATTGTATTATCGACTAACAGGCGTCATGTCCAGTCCTTCATGTTAAATGTTGCTTTTGGTTAGGGACCCCTTGTAAAGCGTTTTTGAGCACTTTTTGTGGATATTGCGCTATATAAAGCTCAATTTTTTAATTAATTTTATTTTAAAGCTCAATAACATCAACATTACCTACTTAGACATTCAGACTTTAATCTGAACTTTACTTTTAAATCGGGAATTTTGAATTTTAAAAATTCCATATTTAAAGAAAAATTAATTTCAATTCTTAAAGATGAGTAAAAAAAAAAAAAATCCAAAAAAAAAATGTAATTGACAGTAGAGCGTTTCTCCTCTGTTTCTTCACTGTTTTTAACCCTCTCCTTACCAATTACAGGAAAATCGTAACGTTTGTTACAGATTTTTCCAATTAAATTTTTTCTGTACAAAATTGCATGAAACAAATTTGTCATAGAATAAATGAACGCGGTTCTGATGAACAAAATGATGTAGGTATATCAGGGTATTTTATTTATTACTTTTGGGGAGTTAGAGTTTAAAAATCAATTTTTTGTTTGTAGGTTATAAGCCTTTCTGGGAAAAATCCGGAAAATGTTGAGGGTGGAGAGTTAATTACCACCAAAAATAAACAAAGTGGACGGCAACGTTCAGTGTGATAGTCTTGTCAAAAAAGTCAGGGTCACAGTACAGTGATCTTGGAAAATTCTGGTCAGGGGTAAGGCATTTTAGATATATTACCCATTCGACTAGGTGTTAATAAGTACTACCTGGCTATATTATAGGCAGTGAGGATATTTGTTACAGTGTTAGAGCACGCTCAGTACGACGAGTTTATCACAAAAGTTGAGGTCACAGTCAGTGATTTGGAAAATTTGGCCCCGACGCTGTGTTTTTGGGGTAAGGCAGTTTACATACATTACCCCACTCGACTCAGGTGTTAATAAGTATACCTGGCTATATATAGGAAAGTGACGAAATATTTGTTGTGTTTGTACAAAAAGGATCCCTAACAGGTGACTTGTACTGTTTGAAAATGGGAATATGGTTTCTTTATGACCTGCTGGGGGGGAATAAATAAAAACGTTGTGAAGTGAAATGAGTTAAATAAATCTGCAAAAATGCACTATATAAATCTTCATATTTATTTTTATATTATTTTTATTTCATTTTATTATTAGTGTTACTTCAAAACTATGAAAAAAAAAAACAAACCTCAAGGTCCATCTCTGACATGCCACTCTCTCCAAAGCTGTAAATAAATCGTATACAAGCTCCGCCCTTGCTCCACCCACTCACTGCCTTGACCACCCCCAAACCCTCCTTGGATATTGAATCGAGTTCTTGGAAAAACGTCAACAACCCATAGTCAAAGGGAAAAGTCTGCTCCAAACGAGTCTTTAATTTTCGCATAACAAATCGGGTCTGTTAAATTCTGAAAGACAAGTCTTCCCTGCCTCTTGGTTGTCACTCAAAGATTCTATTCTGATGGATTTCTAAATTTTTTCTGAACTTGGTTGGAATTTTTGAAAATTTGGTCTCTTGTCACGGAGGAAGAAACTGCTATTCAGGCTGGTGTGTCTGGAATGTCTTGTATTGTTTTAGATAATGTGATGATGCTGATGTTGATGATGATGATGATGATGATGATGGTGGTGGTGGTGTCGGTGCTGCTGATTTTTTCCATTATCTTGGATGATTTTTCCTTTTCAATCTGTGATGAGGTTTAGAATGAACCTGCGAATGAGAGTCTGTTAAAATCTTGTGTCATTTTAGACGAGTGATGCTGATGTTGTTTAATGTGATGGTGGTGTTGGTGATGCTGAAGATGTTTCCTTTATCATCTTTGATGACGATTTCTCCCCATCCCCGGTGAAATGGGATGAGGGTTTGTCTGTGATACAAAGTCTGAAGCTCTTGTGTCATTGTAGGTGGTTTAGGCGGCGACGCTTCCACACCGTCTTAGTTTGTGAAATCTTTGTCAGAATTTTCTCTTCTCCTCCCTTTTTAAATAATCAACTACTACTCTCTAAACTCGATGAAGAGCTAGCAGTTTCCCACTGTCACCGACACTGCAATCTTTTCAAGGCAAATTTCATGACAAGCGGATTACAACGAAAACAATTCTGAAACATTGTTTTGGTGTTCATTAAGTCGACACCCTGAGAGCGTGAGTTCTCGTAGAGCTAGGAGAGAAACCGGATGCGAAACCCAATGGTAAAATCCATGAGAGTGTCTCTGTTGGAATTTTCCTCCGGTTTTGAAATGAGTTCTCCACGTTGCCACTGGCCGTATGTATGAAAGCTGGCTCGGAGTATCCGTCAAAACATCGGCTGTCCTCATTTTTACTCCCCACAGTAACGGCGGTTTGGCTTTCTCTTCCGGTGGGATTTTGGGACCGCAACTTCCTCCAGTTCTTTACCTCTCGGACTCCTTGGGAAATTTCTGGAAGAGAAGAATGAATTAAAATTTTTATAATAGGAAAATAGTCTGATGTCACGATGTCTCCCCAGCAACCAGCAGCTTGCTTCTAAAAAAAAAGAAATCTGTACTATTTTTTCTTCATGCTGGCTAGAACTTTTTCACATGTCATGTGATCAGAATGTTAAAATGTCAAAACGTGATCAGATTTATAATGTTTTTCTCCTCCTGATACACTTTTATGCTCGTCAGGGGAAATATTTCATAAGGCTGTCCGCCATTGTTGTTTGTTGCTTTAGGTCTCTTCCAACACAATTGAGGTTTTTTGAGAGACCGCTGAAACAAAAAAACAAGCAAACAAACAAAAATAGTACAAATGTCAATCAAAAGCATAACCTAAAGATATCATAAGCTAAATTATTAAAAAAACCAAGAACAAAAGGCAAAAGATTTACAGAAAAAAATATCCCCTGTCAAAAATACAATCACAAAACCAAAGAAGCAGGATAGGCTAGTAAAGAGAAAAAGGGAAGAAACGACATCCTATCGGATCTTTCCCCCAATGCGAACTCATAGGTATATGATTCAAGGGTGATGCCCCCATCCAAACCACCGCTCCGCCAGGGTTCCGATAGTTTAAAACCCAGTTGCTAAGTTATATACGTCATTACAAGGGAAGTGACGTCACAACTGTTGAACCATTCGGGAAGAGGGTCATGAATAGCTCTGATACAAGAGCACTCACTTCACAAAACTGGGACAAAAAAGTATGGTCGCATGTTTCAGTCATGGTTTGTTTTTTTGACCTCTCAACCATCCAGCAGTGATTAGGTAAACTTGGTCTTTAAATTATGGCAGAAAAAAGTACTTTGGACAGACTAGCTTCTTATCCAAAGGGTGGCAAGTAATTTTTTTCTGTCATCTATCTGGAATTTAGTAATTTTATTTATGTCTTTACTGTTTTTTGTTGTTGGCTGAAGAAGGGTTTTGAGGCGAAAACGTTCCATATTTGGTTTTTTTGTTCTTTTTTGAAGGTGTTATATTCATTTTATTAAATTACATTTTTAAAGCACTTTGAGCACGTTTAGTGCTTAGATTTTAATATGAGCCCCCTAGTCTGGTGAAAAATGAATAATAAACCGAGACTTACCCTCTTCGTCATTGGAATCTTCCAGGTGGTGTCCAGACAGCTTCCTTGGCCTTTTCTTTTCGCCCCGGGGTACGTTTCTTGGAGGTCAGCTGTTCCATGCCCTCCTTGCTCAGCCTGACCATGTGATCGGGGAAGGTGATGTCCCCCTCCAAATGGGAACCAGAAGAAAAAAGGAGATTGGGGGGGAGAGGGGTAATTGTATTTGTGACAAATCATGTTGGAATGGACTCCAGGGGAAAGAGAGGGAAAGGAAGTTCCCAAAAAACACATGGAGTAGGATTATAGAAAGGGAGAGGAATGAAAATGGACAGCAGCCCGACAGAGGGTATCAACTGTAAACCAATGTCCCGGTTTTTGGGGGGGGGGGGGGGGGGGGGGGGTGAAGTGGCCGAGTGGTTAAGGCATTGCACCGTGATAGAAACCAGGATAAACTCCCGGCCCCATGAGCCAATGGTCTGAAGGTCTACTAACCAGCCTTAGGAAAGTCATTAATCCAATACGATTCAACCTACAATTTTCTCTTAATTTTCATTTCTTTTGTAAATCACAAAAATTTAAGAAACATTTTTGTTATATTGTAGTTATAAATACTCGACACTGTGTTGTAAGACTTTTTCTGAACAACAATTATTATGTATGAATGTACTTGTTGCTTTTTTGTTTTGAGTAAGAACAATCTATTTTTGTGTTGAGCGAGTGTGATATTTTGGAGAAAATTCTGAAATGGTTTTTGGTAAGGAGAGAGTTTAAATTTTTTAAAAAAATTTCTTACCTATTCAAAGATAACCAGAGGCAAAATTGTAATCAATGAAACCCCCGTGTAAAAATTTTTGATGTCCCTAATTGTGAAACGGTTCAGTTTTGCCTTCGGTTCCCCCATCTCCACTCGGAGTCTATCCTTCTGGGAATCGAGGGAAAGGCACTAGTACCGCTTTTCCTCTGTGCTGCTGCATTCACCACTCGTTGACGGAACTGCTTCTGTTGCTGAAGTTGCATCTGCTTGCTTTTTCACAGACTCCTTTTTCTCTTTATCACCCGGGTTTCATCACTCGACAACAATGGTAATTATGATGATGATGTGATGATGATGATGATGATGATGATGATGATGATGATGATGTTGATGATGATGATGATGAGATTTATGGGGGCGGTTGATGATGTTGTTGTTGAGGGTTTTGTTGAAATGGTCGCTCCATTTCTCCAATTGGGTTCAAAGGCATTTCCAAGAAGCTCAATGGGGGAAAAAAGAGTTGACAGGGTGTTCTCTGTGTCGGGGTGGAGCAAGAAAGGGGTTTTTAATTTGTTTAAAGAAATTTTTCATGGGTCAGTTTGTTGGATTAAAATTATTGTGAAATTTCACAAATTTAAAGCGCTATTTATCTAAAATAAGGATGTATGGAAACACCCTGTTTATTGGTGATTGGGGTTTTGGGGGAGGTTGTGTGTTGTTTATTTTCTTGGGGGGTAATGGGGGGGGGGGGGATGAGGTTAGTGCAATAGAAAAATGGTGAGATGGGAAAAGGGGGGGGGCTGGATGGGTGGGGGGGGGTGTTTGGGGTTTAGGTTTTGGGATTGGGTGAGGGGGGGTTTGGTTTGGTTTGAGGTCTGGTTGGGATATGGTGGTGGGTGGGAGGAGTTTATGTTTTTTGGGTATGAGTGATTGATGATATGGGTAATTGATTGAGAGAATGATGAGAGAATGATGAATGAATGAGTGAATGATGAAATTTAGTTGATTGAGAGAATGATGAAATGAATGATGATATGAGTAATTGATTTGGAGGAATGATGAGGAATGATTGAATGAAAGGAGTGAATGGGTGAAATGAGTAATTGATTGAGAGAATGATGAAATGAATGAAAGAAATGAGTAATTGATTGAGAGAAAAGATGAAGTAATGATTGAATGAATGAGTGAATGATGATATGGAGTAAATTTATTGAGAGAATGATGAATGAAAAATGAAATGAGTAATTGATTGAGAGAATGATGAAGTATGATTGAATGAATGAGTGAATGATGATATGAGTAATATGATTGAGAGAATGATGAAATTTATGATGATATGAGTAATTGATTGAGAGATGATGAAAAATGATTGAATGGGTGATATGGGTAATTTATTGAGAGAAAAGATGAAATGAATGCTTCGATATGATGATATGGGTAATTGATTGAGAGAATGATGACGAAATGAATGATGATTGAGTAATTGATTGAGTATGAATGATGAAAAAATGATTGAATGAATTGAGTGAATGATGAATATGAGTAATTGATTGAGAGACATGATGAAATGAATGATGACTATGAGTAATTGATTTGAGAGAATGATGAAAAAATGATTAGGAAATGATTGAGGTGAATGATGATATGAAGTTACTTGATTGTTAGAGATTGATGAAAAACATGATTGAAATCGGATGAAATGAATTGATGATATGAAGTTAATGATTGAGTCGAAATGATGAAATCTGAATGATGATATGAGTAATTGATTGTCAGAGAATGATGCAAATGAATGATGGATATTTGCAGTTTATTTGATTGAAGAGAATGATGAAAAATGATTCGAATGATGTATGTAGTAATTGATTGAGAGAATGATGCGAAATGAATGATGATATGGTAATTTGATTGGAGAGAATGATGAAAAAATGATTGAACTGATGATATGAAGTAATTGATTGAGAGAATGATGAAAAAAATGATTCGAATGATGATATGGAGTAATTGATTGAGAGAATGATGGAAATGATTAGATCTGACTATCGAGAGTAATTGATTGAGACGGAATGTTGAAAAAATGCATTGAAGAGTGAAGTGAACTGATGTTATGAGTAATTGATTGAGAGAATTGATGAAATGAATGATGATATGAGTAATTTATTGAGAGAAGGATGGAAAAACATGATTGAAGGGATTGAGTTTTGTATATAAATCAACCTAGAGGAGGAATGGCAAAATCACGCAATATAGTAAAACAAACTATCCTTGATATCGAGCCTATGTTGAGAGAATGATGCACAAAAATTGATTGAATGATGAAATGAATGCATGATATGAGTATTGATTGAGCTGAATGTGAAATAGATGAATGATGACTATGAGTTAATTGATTGAGAGAATGATGCAATGAAATGAAGGATCATGAGTAATTGATTGAGAGAATGATTGGAAAAATGATTGAATGAGTTGAGTGAATGATGAAATGAGTAATTGATTGAGAGAATGATGAAATGAATGCATGGAAATGAGTAATTGAAATTGAGAGAATGATGAAAAAATGATTGAATGAAATAATGATTAATTGATTGAGGAAATGATGAAATGGAATGATGATATGAGTAATTGATTGGGGAGAAGATTCGAAAAAAATGATTGAATGAGGGATGAATGATGATATGAGTAATTGATTGAGAGAATGATGAAAAAAATGATTGAATGAGGGAATGAATGAAAATAGAGTAATTGATTGAGTAAAAATGATTGAAATGAATGATGAGATGGGGTTAATTGATTGAAAAGAATGATGAAAAATTGGATTAAAAGATAAATTTTGAGTAATTATTGAGAGAATGATGAAAATATAATTTATATGAGTAATTTTGGGCAATGATGAAAAATGTTGGAATGATGATATGATTAATTGATTGTGGGAATGAAAAAATGATTGAATGATGTTTGGGAAAATGATTGGAAAATATAAAGTTTATATATGAGAAATTTGATTGAAAATGATGAAAAAATGTTTGAATATTGGTGAATGTGTTAGGGTAATTATTGAAAATAGGGAAAAAATGAATAAAATTT
>NW_027624725.1:0-7867 GCF_034508935.2 Berghia stephanieae | reverse complement strand
AGGTGATACTAGGGAATGTGAAAAGGGCCCAAATTTTTTTTTTCTTGGTTTTCGTTTTAAAAAGGGGGGAAATTTTTGGGTTTTTCCCTGTTTTACAAAAAAGTGGGGATAATTTTTTTTCAATTTTGGGGAAATTCTAAAAAAATTGGAAAAGAAAATTTTTTCCCTTTAATTTTAAAAAATTTTGAAAAGGGTTTTTAAAATTTTTTTTTTTAAAAATTTTTTTAAACAAAGAAAAAATTTAAAAATGGTTTTTTAACAAAAAACAAATTTTTTTGTTTTTAAAAGGGGGGGGTTTGAAAAAATTTTTTCCCGTTTAAAAGGGGGAATAAAAAGAAATTAAATACCACAAGTTTTTTAATTAAAAAGGGGAAAAATGAACTTTTTTTACTTTTTTGGAAAAATTTTAAGTCAAAAAAAATTTTTAAAATTTTTCCAAAAAAAAATAAAAAAGGAAAAATTTTCTTTTTTTAATTTCTTTTTTTTTCCCTTTCTGTAAAAAGGGCCTTTTTTTTAAATTAAAATAAAAAAAAATTTTTAACCCTTGTGAAAACTTTTTAAAAAACTAAAATTTGAAAAAAAGAAAAAAGTTTAAAATAAAAATTTTTTTTTTTAAAAATTACAGTCGGGGAAATTCCCCTCATTTCAAAAAAAATTTTTGGGCCCTTTGAGAAAAAACCCCTAAAAAAATAAATCAAACAAAAGGGTTTTTTTGTAAAAAAGGGGGTTCCAAAAAAAGGTAATTTTTTTTCAGAATTTTTTTAAATTTTTTTTCAAAAAAGAAACTAATTTTAAAAAGAAAAATTTTTAAAAACGTGATTTTTTTTTTTTTTTTTTTTTATTTCTTTTTTTAAATTTTTTGTTTTTTTAAAAAAGGAAATTTTAAAAATTTTTTAATTTTAAAATAAAAAATACCATTTTTTCCCGGTTTTTTTTTTTATTTTATAAATTTTTTAATTCATTTTTTTAAAAAAAGGGAAAATTTTTTTTTTTTGGGGGTTTGAAATTTAAAAAGCTTTTTGTTTTTTAAGTTTAAAAAATTTTTTTTCCCCTTATTATAAAATTTTTTAAATTGTTTTTTTGGGCCCTTTTTTTTTTGGGTTTTTAGTTTTCAGCTTTTTTTATTTTTTTTTTTGTTTTTCGGGGTGGGGTGTCTTTTTTTAAAAAAAATTTCCTTTAATTTTGTTTTTTAAATTTTTTTTTTTTCCCCCCCTTGATTTAAATCCTAAAAATCCGAAAGCCCCCCCAAAATCGAAAGGGTTATTTTGGGGGAAAATTAAATAAAAATAATTTGGGAAATTTAAAACACTCCTTGGCGAATTCAGGTTTAAAGAAACGAAATTTTTTTATTGGTTTTAAAACTTTTAAAAAAAATCATTTAGTTATTTTCTTTTAAAATAAAACTTTTTAAAAATTTAATCAGTGAAGCTTCAGGG
Source organism: Berghia stephanieae (assembly GCF_034508935.2). Classification (NCBI taxonomy): domain Eukaryota; kingdom Metazoa; phylum Mollusca; class Gastropoda; order Nudibranchia; family Aeolidiidae; genus Berghia; species Berghia stephanieae. The sequence goes on along the minus strand of NW_027624725.1, from coordinate 6,431 downwards.
AGTTAGAGTTCATTCTATCGGTATGCAAGACCAGACATAAACGTGTATGGGGGGGGGGAGGGGGACAAAAAGTTTTTGAATATTCTAAGTGTCATGTGTTTTGTTTTTTTTTTTTGTTTTTTTTTTTCATTTCTCTCATAATCAGTAGTTTTACTGCATCCAAGAAAAGTTGGAGCAATTTGTTTATTTTTTTTTTGGTTAAAAATTGGGATAGTAATTTTTTATATCCTATGCTTGTGACGCTAACCAAGCCTGTCCCTAAGGGGAGGGATTTCATAGACTTATATAATTATTTATATATACAGTGATTTGTAGAGAACAATTAAAGAACACAATAGATCAAAATATGTCTTCTGTTAGTTCTTGCAATAAATTTGCATCACTGCTGTTGACTGAAGTCATCGAAGAAAAATAATTCTTGTGCTCGTGTTGGTATTGCATGTAAATATGACATTAAGATAACATCTGCCTCATTGCTTTATATATGTGGATATGAAGATTGTCACAGCACTTAAGGGTACGCCAATGGAGTGGTGATGATGGTTTATTCTTTGGTGGTGATGCTGTTGTGTAAGCGATGGAAAGTAGTAATACTGTTGCAATGTGAGTTGTGGTTGAAATTGATGCTGTGCTTGTTGTTGTGGTAATGTCTGAGGCTTTTCTTGATTTATGCTGTCACCCTCTGAGAATTAGTTAGTTTCATGACACACAAACATTTCGAAAGTTTCTGTAAATTTTCAAAGAAGGTGAAGCTTTAAAAATCTGAAAGACTTTGAAGCCTAGGACTGAAAAATTGAAAACACTCACTCTAGGTTCGGAAGGTCCAGGTTTGACTAGCATTCTTGAGTGGTGCATAGTTGAGTTCTTCTCGAGAAAAGCTCTTTACTTGCATTTCTATTTACTCAGTGTCAATTGAGTTCCTGGCGTTAACACATTTCACTCTTTGCTTCAGGTCTCACTCCTCTGTGTTAAGTGTTGCTGTTGAATTAGGACCCCTTGTAAGGCACTTTAACATGTTTAGCTATTAAAAGCTCTAATTTTTAAAATGATTTTTGAATCGATAGTTGGAAGCTTTATGTTGTTCACGTGTATTTGCATGCAATCCCTTTGGCTAGGACACTAATCACTAATCTATCACAAGAGTACTGCGTTCAGATGAAACAAACGCAGTCCTGTAAACTCTGTTGATGGGGTGGACAGTGACAGGGATTGAGATTGGTTCCTTTGGTGTGAGTTGAGCGCTTTGCCAACGAGCTCTCCCAACAGCGAGATCAATAGCAATGGAATTATCAGAGATTCCAACGATGGTATCAGTTTTCTCCGAAATTAACAACTTTATACATTGAGTTAATATCGAGACTGGAATGCGTCAATTTCATCGATATGCAATCAATTATGCATACTGGATGATGGCACTGCTTTGTGTGTCGGTGCTATATCAATGCCTATTCTCTTTATCAAGGTAATCCTCAAATATGTGGATAAAACACAGTTTTAACAAAATCTTAATAAATTGTTTAGTTCTTTTTTTTTATTATTATAAAAGTGTAATGTCAATTTTATGATAATAACAACATTAAAATTATTTTAAATTATTAAAAATTTTACTTTACCAGTATTGTCAGAGGGGCATAATGGTCATCTTTCTGGTAAAATTGGCTTTCACGAATGCCTAGAAATGATTCCACCTTTTTGAAAAATTTTGATGTGAGGACATGGAGACCCAGTATCTTTTAAAAGTATTCTCTCAATTCTTAACATTATTTTTCTCTCAAAAACTGAAATTTAGAATGAACACATCAATTCAATGATTTGTTTTCTTTAATCACTCCTAAGGTCTTGTCATGGGCTCGTTTTAAAGCCTGATGGAAGCATGAGTCAGTCTCCAGTTCAGATTTTGAGTTTTTATGACTGGGGAGAGAAGATGGAAATCCACCTGGAGAACTTGTTCATTCAATTTGTAGCAGGTAAGTATTCTAGTATATTTTACAAAGACGAAAGCTCAAAAGTTTGATTGTAAAAACTTTAAAAAATTTTTTCAAACAATGAACGCCTGGTATTTCAAAATTATCGCATTTATTGAAAAAAAATGCGAGACTCTTTATTTCTTTATGTGAAATGGAAAGATTTCCAATAAAAGGGTATGGACTTATGCCATGCAGTTGATAAGATTCAATGACAGAGGGTTTGTAACATGATCCATAATTTATTTAATCGGGGCTCTGTGAAAAAACATAAAAGTTGACTTAAAAGTGAAACATGACAGTGCCAGCAATATGATATTAGGTTTTTGCTACTGTTTTCAGAGTTAAAAAATTAAGATTAGTTTCCTATAATGATATATTCAGGAAAGAGAGGTATCATTAGTCTGCATGTAATAGAAAGTCCTATATTTTTACATGGGAAAAAGAATGGGATGCCAAAATACATGAAGGGTTCTGTAGCTACTGCGTGAATGGGAAAAAATGATGGGGATAGTGAGTGGGATTTCAGGTAACCCTTTTTACCAATCATTCAATTCTATGTATTAAAAATTTAAAAAAAAGAAAAGAAAAGGAAAAAAAGTAAGTTCTTCAGAAGCTGAGTTTATCCAGTTTTCTATAGTGTGAAACGGATAATAGCTAGTGGCTTGCTACCCTTTGGATAGGATTAGGATGCTAGTCTATTGCAACGCACTTTCCACCAGATCTAACCAACCCTGCTAACCCAATAAAACAGTGGGTGGAAGGGGGTCAGAGAAAAAATCTAGACTTCACCGCAAGATTGATCTCTGTCCTTTTCCTATGAGAAAGAGGCGATTAGGTTTTTTGAGTAACTGTAACCAGATATGTGAAATCGGTTCTTATCACTTGTAAGAAATTATACCAACCAATACTCTTCAACAGTCGTAACGTCACTTCCTTCCTTATGACGCTATGGTATACTTAGTAGTAACACTTGGCTCTAAACTATCGGAAAAATGCGGACCCCCGGAGGAATATTTCCCCAGCGAGCATAAAAGCGTACCCAGAGGGAAAAAAAAACATCATTTTTTGACTTTTACTTTTACACATTCTGTATCACAAGACATATGAAAAGTTCTAGCCGCATGAAGAATAAAAAGTAATGATTTTCTTTGTTTAGAACCAAGATGGCCGCCGTTGCCGGGCGGCGTGACATCAGACTATTTGAATTGTTTTGCCCTTACTAAAACAAGTCTTATAATTATGGACTTGATTTGAACTTTTTGCACCCAAATCACCCCAACTTTGTAACAAATTGAGTTGATAGGTCACATATTGTCCATGCTTGGGACCTCTTATTCATTGTTGCAATTAAGCAGTTTGCGCTATATTATTATTATTGTCATTATCTTTATTATCAGAGGTTCAGAGATTTGACCTGCTGAAAACCACACTTTGCTAGAGCAGCCCTTTATATTTATTATCTTAAATATAGATTTGACCTTGTAAGCGCACTTTGCTTGGACAATCTTTACGTTTCATTATCCTAAAAACTCTCCACTTTATATTTCCTTTATGAATGTATCTTATATTTGCAGGAACTATGATGGAAAAAAAAGCAGAGTTGAAAAAGTGGATAGTCTATAGAAGAAGCATGGAACATATTTGGCTACATGATGAAAATGTCTCAGAGTTGTTTACAGGCAAAAGTAACATTTTGTGCCCCATTTAAATGTACTAAATATCGTAAAATTGAGTGACCCCTCATTAAAAAAAGAAAACCAATCTTAGTCACAGTTTATCTAACAACCATTTTTGTTGTTGTTGTATGTTTGGGATGCATTGAAAAATTAACAATACCCAAAAAGTTTTTTTTCCCAGGGGTTACTCAATTTTACGACAGTCTGTTGTTTCTTTTACTGTATAATATATGTTTTACCTCTTAATGTTGCTAATTGATATTAAATTTCTTTTAAAACTTTGTAAGAATAATTAATATGTAATCAAAATATGTTGCTGTTCTAAGTTTTAAATTGAAACAATAGCGAATATTTTAAAAAGTCTGAAGGGGTCAATCAAAAACTTGAAGACAAAAAAACTTGTTTTGGGTATCTGCATCTGCCATAATGACGACTTTCATTGTGAAGATGTTGACATAGTTACATTCCAAGATAAAAGTAAACAGGTAGATAGATCTATAGTTGATTTAAAGGGGGCTTTGCTGGAAAACATGCTCATTGCATTAAGTTTATGACATGAAGTGGGAGAAGAGGTGTGTGGAATTTTCTAAATTTTGAGCTGTTGTGATATCTTCAGGAAGTTTTCCTATTATCAAAGCAAATGTATTAGCATTTAGAATTTTCATATGTCGGGATTTTAAAAAATTTTCCCTAAAATATCTGGGTGGGGTCCCCACCACCCCTAGTGGACAGAGAGGTCGCTTTTCTGTTTTCTACTATACCCCTATATCTGTTTTCCAATTGCTTTTGTTTTGTTTTTGAATGGATTACTTGGTTTTGTCCGTTCCCTTGCCAGGTCCTTTGGCTGAAAGGAACAGTAAGTGTAATGTTAGTTTTTTTGTCATGTAATATCTCCCTGTTATGCAGTGCATCATTTTTGTTTGACATGACATTATATTATGATTTGTAAACTTTTCAATGTAATTCCTCTTAGTCTTAGTGGGGACTTTTGATGATCTCAAAGTACAATGATAGTGTGCTCGTGGGAATCTACATCTGTTTTCCCCATTTGAAACAACTCCCCTTTTTCTTTTCTTTTTCTTGGGGGTTTTTTAATTGTAATTCAAAATTTACACTAATTATAGTGTTAAAAGTATCTATTTTAAATATCTTTCAATGTGTAGGAACCATGATAGTATATTTATTTTTCTATTTATTTTTCAAACTTAAGCCTTAAGCTTTTATTTTCTGATTGTTTTTTTTGGATACAGCGACCTCGGATCAAGCGAAACCTCCGATAGGGATATCTGAAATTTTTTTTGGGCTGTTGTATTTTACTTCATTAGCAGGATATCATTCGCAAATTTATAATTTGTTATTGTCGTTATCTTAGATTGAATGTCGTATAAAACTGTCTTCTGGTAAAATTTATATTGATTTTTATGTAATAATGCAATTGCAAATTAAAAATTGGATTTCATGTCGATATTTTCTGTTTTGCTGTATAGCTGGCACCATATACAGGAAGTTGATGCAATTATTGAAAAATAATTAAGCTGCAATGTACATTCTTTATATTTTAAAATGGAAACTGCAAATTAGTAAATTATTTAACCCATGGAATGGATTGATATATAAAATGGTTGTAAATTATATCAAGTTCAATATAAAGAAGACTTTAACTTCGCTGTTGATTCCAGCATCTAATTCCAAATTCAAATGCTCTATCCCTGGCATAATAAGCATGCCTATGCTGGTTCAACTGCCCTCAGAGTTCATCTGAGGTAAATTATTTTCCCTCGATTTTAAAAGATGACAGTGACCATTTCTGAGTAGTTATCTGTGGGACAATAACTTGTCAGGATCAACTATCTAGTGGAACCAAGTTCTTTTGTCCCCACTGAACTGCAGCTTAGAAAATCTGGGGTGGATTGAGGGAATTTACTGGTGTCATTGGGGGGGGGTTCCGACCTCCCAGGTGGGAGGGAGGTTTACTTGCAGTTTCTTTTATACACCAATATTGTTTTCCAATTACTTTCTTCTTGGTGGGCAGGGAGTAAATGCTGTGTATTCTACCCCCCCATCTTGTTTTCCATTGTTTCTGTTGTTGTCTTGGAATGAGTTTTACTTATTTTTTGCCCTGGCCCCCATTATTTTTAATGTATAATGTAAGCATTTGGGGTTATTCCTCCTTGTTGGTTTTTGTGCTTGTGTCCGGATGAGACTTATAGGTGATCTCAAACTAAGTACATTAAAAGGTATGCTTTGGAATCTACATCTGACCCCTATTTGTTCCTAGTTCCCCCTTTGTCTTACTTTCTCTTGGTTTCTTTAATTGTAATTCTAAACTTTTTTCTATCCATTTTCTTCCTTTTTACTGGCGCTGTTTTGACCTTTTTTGTGTTGCAAGCGCCGTAAAAAACCCCTTAAAAACAAAACAAAAAAAAAACATTCCTTGGCTGGGAGGGAAACCGTCGAATGTATAGTTATAGTTTTGGGAGATATTTTTTTCCTTGTAATCATTTTCTCTGTTATGCATTGTATTTTGTTTAGTTTACATATTATATTATATGATTTGTAAACATTTGAGTGTATTCCTCTTAGGTGGGACCTGTGCTTGTGTCTGGATGAGATTTAAAGGGGATCTCAATTAAGTACTTTGACGGTGGGGCTCTTGGAATCTAATCTGTTCCCTATTTGAACTAATTCCCCCTTTTTCTCACCTTTTCTTTTGTGCTTTAATTGTAATTTTGAAAGTTTTACTATCCCATTTTTTTCCTTTTTATGGCGTGATTGACCTTAATGTGTT
>NW_027624724.1:0-7867 GCF_034508935.2 Berghia stephanieae | reverse complement strand
CATCATCATCATCATCATCTATCTTTCCCTATCATTATCGCATTTTATTTATTATTATTATTTTTTTTCATCTTTCTTCATTATTATTATTATTATTATTATTATTATTATTATTGTTGTTTGTTATTATTATTATTATTATTATCATCATCATATCATCATCATCATCATCATCATCATCATCTTCTTTCTCATCATTATTATTATTATTTATTATTTTATTATTATTATTATTATTATTATTATTATTATGATTATTATACTTATTTTTACATTATAATAAATACTACTTCATCATTATTATTAATATGATTTAAACCGCCTTTGCCCAAATTTAAACCCCCCCCCCTTTTTTTTTTTTGTTGTTGCTTAGGATATCATTGTTCTCGTCCCATGAATGTGAAGCCAAGGTCTCCCCTCGGTCGCTTTGAGAGCTGTCCTAGCCCTACGGCCATCTAGTATACAGAGGAAATGGCTTCACTGTTTTTACTGGTGGTGATGGGAATTTTCTTCGTTGTTGTTTAGCTGTATAGTCCAAATCTTTTCTCGTTTAATATATTTCCACCCGATGCTTTACTTCAAAACCCAAGCGAAGTGATTTGTGATGAAGTGCGTTTTTAGCTTATTTCCTATTTTGGGCCCAGTAATATGTTGTTGAAAAATTGAATATTATTATCTTGATTGTTTTTTCATTTATATCAATTAGATAATCAAACACGCAACACACACACACACACACACACACACATTATATATATATATATATATATTTTATATTATTATATATTTAAAAAAAACATTTCATGCAGCCCATAGAAACAAAAACTTTTATGTAATTACGAACATTCCATAAACACGAATCTAGAAAAAATACGAAAAACACAACAATCTACTTTCATTTCCCATTTCCCAGATGGGAGCTAACCGCTTGAAACTAAATTGTAGAAGTTGATCATAATTATACTTGAAATGTTTTATAAATATTAGTTCCTTATATCAAGAAGTTAGAGCATTTATTATTTCATGGTTTGGGTTTTTTAATTCTTTATATATATTATATATATAATATATATATTTTTATATATTATTATATTATATATATTATATTTTATATATATATGAGGTTTATGATATTGATAAATTAACTTCAGTTAGTATTTATTTAGGTTGATGTATTGGCATTTCTTAAAAATCTTAGTAAATAGGGCCGGTCTATCGTAAATGTTTGTGTTCGCCAGATTAACTAATATCCGCAATTTCCCAAATCAGTTTTTATGTGGAAAAAGCGGTCGTAAAAAAATCCGTCTTTCCGATTCTATCCCTCAGGAGACAATGTAATTCCATAAAAATAGGCCCCATATGGGGACATCCTTTTGTAGCAACACTCTTATATTATTCATTACTTCCAATTGTCAGGTAATTATTCAAATCTGAGTCGAATGGGGAAACATTACTAAGCCGGGACACAAAGCAGGGGCAGCAAGAGTTTTTTTAAATATTTGTCACCTATCTATGACTGATCATGTTCAGCGCCGCTTGACTGTGTTGTACTGTGAGTCATACATTAAGGGAGTGCCTTTTCATCTTGGCCCTTACTATCACCCTAATCAACACAGTGATACATAACAACGTGTATACTAATTTCAAAAGTCTGAAAAGTGTATTTCCAACAGTGCCAAACAAAGCAGGAAGAAAATTACAAGAAAAAAAAACCATCTCAAAAATATTTAATAGAAGGTCTGAGGTTCGATCACCAGAGGGGCACTTGATTTTTTGTGGATGTTTTTCTTTTATTGTATTTTCTTTCTTGATTTGTCTAGTACATACTTTTTCAGATCTTACACCAGTGCCTGTCCCTTAATTGTCCCCACATTTTAAACCCATGATTGAGAGAAGAAACCTAAAATTTAGGAATATATTCCTCGAGCAGTTCTGTAATCGAATGACATGACACTCGGCTGGTTATCTATAAGTCCGAGTTGGAGTCTTTTCCCCGAGGGGGGCAAAGTTTATTCCTTTAAAAATGCTTTTAGTCACAGGTTCTCACTGGGACTGGGGGTGTAAAATGAGTACATGGGGGGTAAAACCTTTGTCCCCCTCGAAAAGATTTTTATTAGCACCTTGCAGGTGTCAGGTCTTCGTCAACATTGTATAATGCGCACACTTATATAGAGCTAACATTCATGAAATATGAGCTATAGACGAGTATGTGTTATGTTTGCTATGAGCAGATTAAGTGGATATTGCGCTTATAAAAGCTAATTTTCGCAAATTTTAGCAACATCTGGTGACAACAGATCGAAAATTTGAATTGTCTAACTTTAAAAAAAAATTTTTTTGGAGGTATATTTCAAAGAAAGATAACCTATTCAAGTCTTGCAACAAGCATTTTAATTGTCAGTATGCCCCTGTTTACGTCGTTAAACCATGTCGAACTTAAAACTATTACAGAAATTGTAAGTTATCAATTTATCATTTGCTTAAACACGTAGATGCACCAACTCCAGTAATAAAAATGATCAGGCTGATCTAATGATTTATGATCCAAAGAAGACATTAAAAAATCCGCAATGTTGCTGGTGCTTTACTTTTGCGGTTATGTGATTTGTGGTATGGAAAACTCGCCTTCTGACCTGAAGGTCCTGGGTTCGAGTCCCGCTTTAAGCGAAAATGAGTACCTAACTGTTAACAGCGATGTCTCTGTCCGAAAAAAAAATATGGAATAGCGCCTGATAGGCGGGCATGGCTGTCCTACATGTTAAAAGATGCTGTTGGCTAGGGACCCTGGTAAAGCGCTTTGAACACGTTGAGTGGAGATTGCGCTATATAAGAAAAGTCAAGCTTAAATTAATCAAGCAAATGTATATGTATATGACAATGTGTACAAACTGATTTGAAGTGGGCTATGTGGTCTAGTGGTATGACACTCGCTTTCGGACGGAAGGTCCCGGGTCAAGCCTCGCGCTGAGCATAGTTTAATCCTTGGAAAAGACTCTTTACTCACATTCTTCATCGTACTTTAGGTGTAAAATTTTGGGACCTGGCCGTAAACAGCGTTGTCTTAGTCCGAAAATTGTAAATTCGCCAAAGACGTCATGTCCCGTCCTACATGGTAAATGTTGCTGTTGACCAGGGACCCTTGTAAAGCGCTTTGAGCAATTTAGTGGGTATTTCGCTATATAAAGCTCATTTTTTTAAAAGGGCAAAATTCATCATCCTCAATAAACAACAACAAAATAAGAAATATAACTCATACATTTCAATCAACGTCACATTACATAATAATTTTGTCTTTATTAGTGTCACATTACACTTGATGCTACACAGTCAATCACTTTCAACCTTTGTTGTTTCTTTTCCTTTTAAAAAAAAATGGAGTGGCAAGCCAGTCTCAACATACTCAACCACGCCCCAGTACTCTGAAAATACACATTTTAAACTTTTGGGCCCGAAATTCGTCCTTCTAATTTTGATTGATTAAATTGCCCTCATCATGTCAAAAAACAAACAAAAAAACAAAAAAAAAAAACAAAAAAAAAAACAAAAAAAAACCCATTATCAACAACAACAAACAAACAAACAAACAAAAAACCAACAAAAAGCAAAATAACAAAAAAACAAAAAACAAAAAACAACAGAAAGACAACAACAAAAAAAAAAACAAACAAAAAAACAAAAAAACAAAACAAAACAAAAAACTATTAAGCCTAGGACTTTGCCAAATTTTTTAATGTTTTTTTTTTGAGTACGGAAAAATGGATAATGATTAATTTGTAGTCCTGCTTCAGTACGATAATCAGTCATTATATTAATATGTTTAATTATCCTTGTCGGAATCCCTTACCCAAGTCGTATGATCTATACCGACAAAATTATACATTTCTATTATTATGGTAAGGAAACTCAAACTTCAAATATCGATTTTTGATTTAAGTCTTAGGTTTGAGAACTAATTGGACAAATAAAAGAAAAAAAAAACTTGAGCATTTATATAGGCAATATAAATAATGTTCCAAACCCGCTTTACAATAGTCCCCAGCTTCAGCAAAAACTTTTAAGCATTACAAGAGTCCCCGCCTAGCTAACAGCGTCACTTAAAGTGTAGGACGAGACACCACGCCTGTAGGTGATATTACAATTATTTCTTCGGATAGAGACAATGCGGTACTCATTTTTTCACCCCAGTACAGTGAATGTGAGTAAAGAGCCATTTCCCAGGACTCAAAATTTTTGGCGTCAGAGTGGGACTCGAACCTTGGAGCTTCGGGTTTCGTGCCACAAATCCACATTGCTGCAAGTAGGTGACCTTTATAATTAATTTATATTTAAAGCTTAAAAATTTTGAGCAAAAGGAGAAATGGGGTTTAATGAGATAAGGCAGATGGGATGTGCTTGTTCTCAATTATAGAGTCTGTTATTAAATTTTTAAAAACAATAATTGGAAATACACAACAAAGGAAACCCTCGATATGGTTTGGGAATTCTTTTAAAGAGTTTATTTTAGCACAAAATTGAATTAGTCTGGGGAAAAAATGATTTTCCAAGAGTTTTGTTATGCTATTCGACTTTGACCAAAAACTAACGTCATACTACGATAAAAATAATTTGAACATTGCTGGTGACACAGAAGGTCAAATTGGTCATAGAATTTTAAAACTAGTAAAGTTAACGCCGTAGTCTGGAAAAAACAAAAAATCTTATTTCAATATTCGGGTCGGCAAAAGTCCCGGTTTAAAAGTTTTTGCCAAGACGAGATATTTAAATCGATCGATATTTGAAGGACGGTTTTTAGGCCATTAAAAAGAAAATACGAGTTTTTTTTTTTCAGAGTGCAGCACTTCACTGGTTAAAGGTAATTTTCAACAGATTCTGGGTTGAACTCTGTATTATCAGAGTATTGTAATTTTTAAGAATTGAATACATTGAATATTATCAAATACATGGTAATAAACAACGAATAACATATATAATGTTTGGTGTGGACGGATGAGTAGAATAACAAAAATGGGTTAAGTGGCATGTAAGAAATACTAAAACAGGATGGTTGGAAAGGGTTTAAATAATTGTATAGTCAAAAGAAAATAAATAAGTTTAATGGAAAGAAAATCAACAAAGAAACGAACAAAAAAAAAAAAAAAGGGCAAAGAAGGCACAATCTATCGGTTTAAAAAAACCTGTAATAAATAATCTATGCTGACGGATATGAAAAAAATAAGTCATTATTGATATGTAAAGTGCAAAAAAAATATTTATAATATCTTGAAAAAAACAGAATGCATAGTTGTATTTTTCTTCATGCGAAGGTTTGTTATAAAAATACATGCTTTCATTGACGGTGGCAATTGGCAATAGGTTGGCGCTTGCCGACTATGTGTGCACAAGTGATTTAAATTGCTCAGTAAATTAAGAAAAGCATGATTTATCATGTTTAAATACAAAATCATATAAAAATAATTTTGAATGTGTATATTTGCACTGTTCATGTTGTTTCTATATTTGCAACAAGGTCATTATCAAAATAAAAACTCACTTGGTCGACCATGATTTTTCCTCTACAAACTATGCCAGGCTTTGCAGATTTTTTGTTAAGGAGAAGCAAGTTGTCATGTCAAAATTTTGAAAATGTGATATGAATCAGTGCCAGAAAAGGCAGTAGAAAAAATATAAGGAAAAAAAAAACGATCGAATAAAATCACTCTGTCTCAACTGTCATATGTCAACTTTTTTAAAAATTGTTTTTCAAAATAGTTTCATATGCTTTTTTTTAAATAAAATTCGACAAGGACATGAGCTTTTGAACAGCTTCATATTCATATGATTCGAACAAAATATTCAGCTTTTCTCGTAAAAAAGCAGTCACAGAACAAAATCAAAACTACGTACAAACACACGTTTAGAAAGGCAAGACTGACTTTGTTTTTAGGTGGAGCTGGGGTGTCATCCTTTTTTACATGCAATAATTATACATAGTATCAGACCAAAATTTTATTAATTGAAACATGTTACACAATACATTTCACCCGACAAACCCAAAAAACTGGAACGGAGCGTCAATATTGTGATTTTATACTTGTATGGCCATTCATGAATATTTACATCCTTGCAACTGAAGAAGACAACAAATTTTGATTATGTATGTTTATCAAATGAATTATTTATTTACACAATAACCCATAATTCCCTATAATGTCCATTTTAAAAATGTCTCGGCTGACAAATTAATTATCATAGATTGTCAAAAATGCAAAAAAAAAAATAATTAAGGTTTTATATCCAAGGACTAGAATAGAGGCTTAAAAGTTACAAAATCACTTGTAAGGTGAAATTATTTGTCTAATTTGTATATGTTGACCTTCGTATGAAAAATGCAATTTATTTAAATTGATATTGTTTACATCTCGTGTAAGGCGGTGTAATCAAAATTTAATTATTAACAATAGCAAAGGTGCCTTCATTTGAAAACATTTACAAAAACGTACGACTTGTAAGGAAATAAATGTATATGTTGTAGACTTTTTAAATGGATGCATTCTCTAAAACATTTCCATATTGACAGTTTAAACCCACTTTTTGCAAAAATTACAAGGCATTCTGGCTGCACTGTTGTAAGTTGTCAATTTAGTATCCCCAGATGAAATACACTAAACGTGATGTAGGCGATGACTAAATATTTATTATTATGTTGTGAGAAATACCCACACCCCCGCATCCGTCTTAAGCGTGAAAACACATTTTGGAATTTTATAATAATTCTTAGCATATCACAGTGAGAGAATGTTATTGCGTTTATACCTTTAGAGAAGGACGTAGATAGTGGAGGCTGGTCTTGTCATACTGGGTCGGATCCAACCATGGAAGCGGCATTTCAAGTTATTCTGAAATTTTAAGTTAATTTCATGTATCATAATTTTAAGCGGTTTCTTTCACAGTCAGAGGCGGACGCCGACGACACGCACATCTTAGCAGACCATATACACTGACGCAAACATACATTTAGTCCCCTTTAAAAAACCCCACAATATATCAAATGCAACTTTCACACTATCATCGTCTCTGGTTTTTATGGGTGGTGGTTTTGTCTTAAATCTTTGCATCTCGGGATGTGTCTTTTGCAGCCGTCTCGTGAAGGTCCTGTTACAGTATGGGCAAGGAACCAAGTCGGGATTTTCCTTGGTGGGAGGGGGTGTCAGCTGTCTCAAGTCTTTCCCTTCTTTCTCGTACTGGGCTGCCTTTTTAGCGTATCGCAGGGAATTTATGAACTCTTCGTGCTGGGCTCGCCAGTTGTTCTTCTTTTTCGGGGAAAAAAGATAATATTAATTGGATAAATGTTTACGGAAAAAAGTACAAAAGAATAGGGTGTGACTTAACTTACCCTGACCCGCATATTGTCGCCTAATTTAAAAGAAAAAATAATAAAAGAAGGCGACTTATAGAGTGGGAAGGGAAAAGGAGAGGCAAAAATGGGAAGGATCATCGTAGACAGGTAGATAGATAGTAGATTGGTAGGTAGGTTTGGTAGGTAGGTAGATGGACAGTTTGGGGCAAACTAAAAACATGTTGATAAGAACCGTTAAAGGCCATTCCCTCTGGCATGTATTATTGCTGTTACACATTTTGTCATTAAAATTTGTGTGATTCATGGTCATTTATAGTTTTATGAACTGATTAGTTGAGCACGCCCGGAAGGGAATAAGATGGGTGGACTAAATTTTTATTATCCATAAAATCACACAACAAAACACACTAACACGAGGAGAGAGGAGAGAGGTTGTGGTTGTGTGTGAGGAAGGAAGAGAGATAAAAAACCAAAAAAACCTTAAAAAATTATAAAAATAAAAAAAAAAAAAAAAAACAAAAAAAAAAAAAA
>NW_027624723.1:0-7866 GCF_034508935.2 Berghia stephanieae | reverse complement strand
AAGGCAAGAAGGGAAAGGGGATAAAAAAAAGGTTTTTTAATACCAAAACCCAAAGGATTTTCGCCTACTTTTCAAAATTGGAAAAAAATGTATTAAATAATGTAGTAGATAATTATATTCGCTACCTTTAAACATGAAAAAATTAAAAGACATTATTTTTGATACAAGCATAATTTGTTAGAAAAATTTAAAAAAATGGGCATGGGGTAAAAATTTTAAAGTAATCCCTGGTAAATAAGGGATTTGTGGGTGTAGTTTTTGAGTGAGTTTAAAACTACCCCCCACCCACAATCCAATAATCTTAAACCCTACCCCCTAACCCCGCACCCTCCCAGGGGCTGTAAGATGAAGGCAAGAAGGAAGGATATAAAAAAATTGTTTTTAAAACTATCCCGCACCCATCAAACCCAATAAATTTTAGTCTTTAACTATTTCCCTCACCCCGCACTCCCCAGATGTGTACAGATAAAGGGCAAGAAGGAAGTGATTTTAAAAAAATTTTTTAAAAAATATCCCCCCCCATAAAATCCTTTAATTTAAATATTCACACACATTTCCCCACCCCTTTTTCAGGTTTCGTGTACACTTTTAAGGATCATATCAAAATTCATACTTTATTGCTTTTTTCCCCAGCTTTTTCGATTGAGTGATTAATCTCTTTTTTTCTATGGTGGACAAATTAACCAGGAAAGATATACAATAGAAAACTTTTCAAAAGTCGAATTTAAGGTGAACTTACAAGGGTAGCTTTTGAAAGTGGGGATTGGGGTCGGAAAAACCCCATATGGTGTAAGATTGACTAAAAATAAAAAAAAAAAAAGGGCGGGTATAAAGAGGGGCCGGGGTTTTTGCCCAACAGCCAATTTTCAAGTTCAGAAAAAGAGGGAAAATAAAGAAAAATTTAAAAAAGGAAAAAAAAAAAAAAAGGACAACCCAAAACATAATGAGAAAATGTTTAAGAAGAAAAAAAAAAAGAACGAAAGAAATTTAAAAAATGTTTTTGATAATTAGTAATCTTAGAGAAGGAGAATGAATATCTATATTTAAAAATTTAAAAAGTACTCGTATAGAAGCACAATAAAGAACTGAAAGCAGGGCATGAAGCCGGGAAAAATTGATGAATCACTAAATTTTATTTTAAAATTTTTTTATCAATTAAAAACATAATGGATGAGATGGAGGATGAAAGATCTCACCGTACTGATGTAAAATGATACCTGGCTGTTAAAAAGGTTTTATGTCGAAAAAAATTTTAACAGGGATCATGTCCCATTTTAATGTTAAAGGTTTTCTGTTTGGTTAGGGGCCCCTTTTCAAGCGCTTTTAGCACGTTTATGGATATTGCGCTAATTTTTAAAAAACTAAAGCCCCGAAGTGGACAACAAATCTTCCAGGTATATTGGACCCCTAATTGTGGGAAGACGGATGATGATAGTTAATGAGAGTGTACGGATGAAGGGAGTGAGTGACAAAAACAACCATCAATGGCCGCCCCCTTCCTAATGGTGTATCCGGACCGTCCGGTCGGTGAGGGACTGTGTTCTGTGGGGGGCCCGGGGTGGAAAAGGGTTCCGCCGCGGGCTGGTTGAAAAAAATCGACGTTTTCTCTAGCTTGGGGGGAGGGGGCAAACCTGAATCAACGTCCCCCCGCGTTGTTTCGGCGGAAATTTCTGCGCATGTGGTGGAAAGATATCAAAGGGGAAATTTATTGTAAAATAAGAGGTGATTGATTGCATAAGAAACATAATAGGAGAGTTCATGCGCCCCTCTTCTCTCTCTCTCTCTCTCTCTCTCTCTCTCTCTCTCTCCTCTCTCTCCTCTCTCTCTCCCCTCTCTCTCTCTCTCCCCACCCCCCCTTTAACAACACCATTCTCACATTCGTCTTTTGTGATTCTTTCATTCATCTGTTTTGTTGATCCCAAAGGTGAAACCCAAAACTTCCACAACTATCTATTTTCATTTTTCAAATTGAGGCTTCCATTCCATTTCCTATTTCCTATTGTTATTCATCTCTCTGTGAGGAGACATAAATAATATGAAAATTTAATGTAAGCTTCAATTTTATTACAAGAACAGATCAAATGAACTTTCAGGTTTCCCCTATATGTTTTGTTTATTCATCATAACAATACCACTACCACATTATCTCATTCATCTGTAGTGTTTTATTCATCCTGTTTTGTTGATAAAGGGGAAACCTGAAACCCTTTTTGAGATAAATTTTTCCTTACACTTTTATATTTGTATATCCTTTAATTTACATTATGTAATTATTCTTTCAGCCTACAATATTATTACACTATAATATCCTATTACCAAATTTTACTTTACCACCCTTATATTTACATATATTATGTTTATGTATTATCACTGTCGGCATTTTTATACGTCTGTACAAAAATTTCCTTTTGGATGAATAAAGTACATTTTTATTATTATTATCATTATTATTATTATTATTATTATTATTATTATTATTATTATTATTATTATTATTATTATTATGATATGTTCTTGTAATATAATTGAAGCTTTTATTCAATTTCATATTATTCATTTCTTGCAGCTTCGGAGCAGCAACATTTACATTGGAGGAGACAGCAAATTAGGTCTAAGGTAACGTGTCCACAAACCTCTTGCAGACAGTTTCCCAGCATGTGGCAAATTCTTTCCACTTGTTAGAGGAACCACCAGGACTTGAGTAGATGGCAGCTTGTTGTTGATGTTGTTGTTGTTGCTGCAGTTGTTGCTGCGTTGCTGTTTGTCGTCCCTGTGCTTGGATTTCCGTCTGTGAGGTCCTGTTCGTTTGGGAAAAAACTTTTGCTTCTCCTGACGTTCTAAGGATGAACAGTCAGAATCTTCTGTTTCGATCCGTTATGGGGAGACCCAAAAAAATTTTTTTTTTTTTCAATCCTTGAATTTTTTATGGTGCAATGTCCACTAAAGATTTTGGTAAGCCAAAAAAATCCTCCAGAATAATCAAATTACTCATTTTGATATACTCATGTTTTTGTAATTCAGTAATATCACTGTTTTCTGAACATTTTGAAGTTTTATTCATCGATTTATCGAAATGTTCATGAGATGTTGAGATTTGAAGTCGGCAAACAGGAGAGTTGTCCAATTGAGAAAAAATGTATTTCATTTAGGAGGAGAGATTTACCATAATATATTTATTTTATGATTTAATCATGAAATAATAGTATTCATGATAAATATCCTCCAAAGTACTTTCAACATTGCAAATAAGAAGGGTTTAGGTTTTGTGCGGCTATGTGGTCTTGTGGTATGACACTCGCCTTTCGGATCGGAAGGTCCTGGGTTCGAGCCTTGCGTTCGGCGCATGTTGAGTCCTGGAAAAAGGCTCTTTACTCACATTCTCTCACCGTACTCGGGTGAAAAATGAGTACCTGGCTGCTAACAGCGTTGTCTTTGTCCGAAAAATGTAACATCGCCTAACAGGCGTCATGTCCCATCCTAAAGTTAAATGTGCTGTTGACCAGGGCCCCCTTGTAAAGCGTTTTGAGCACAATTTTTAGTGGATATTGCGCTATATAAAAGCTCAATTATTTTTATTTTAATGAAATACGATGGCAAAATAAAAAGTCAATTTTCCACATCTGAGTCGCTAATCATGACTTTTTTTGTATTTCTCCTGAAAATACTTGAATGCGCATTCCTTCCGGTTTGGTCTTGTTTTTGTTTTTTTGTTTAAAAGTTTTTTAACTTTCCCAAGATTTTTTCGTCTACAACAAAACAGGACCTTACCAAAATTTCTCTGTCGTCTATCTGGAATTTAGTAATGTATTGATTTTTTTTATTGTTTTGTTGTTGTTGGCTGAGAAGGGGTTTGGGGCCCGAAACGTTCCCCCTTGGTATTTTGTTCTTTTTTTTTTTTTTTTAACTGTTTATAATCATTTTGGATAATGACTGTTTTTTATTGTTTGTTTTGTTCTGTATTATTTTTGTTTGTTTTTTTGTTTTGTTTTTTTTTTTTTTGGGGGGGGGGGGGGGGGGGGGGGGGTTTCAGGGTTTTTTTGGGGGGTTTTATTTTTTTTTCGGGGGGGGGGGGGGGGGGGAAGGGGGGGGGAAGAGGGTTGATGCTATTTTTCGTCATTTTTTTTCTGCTTCTCTTTTTTAATGTCAGTAAATTTTAATTGACGGTCCATCCACCCATCCCTTTTTAATTTTAGACAAAGGTTTTTACAGACGTAACCCCTGTGCAAAGCCCCCAGGGGGGAGGGCATCGTCCCCCAGTTGATAGTCCCCTGCCCCCAGGTATTGGAGGGGGCACTGCACCCCGTAGTAAAAGATGAAAAAAATTTTTCTTATAAATAATACACGTTTTCATATAGCCCTGGCCCCCAGGCCCCTTTTTTTTTTTTTAAGAAAAAAATTTTTTTTTAAATTTGCAAACTTTTCCCCCATCAAAATACTGTTTCAAGGAAAATTTTTAATTTTGTAAAGCGTTTTGAAAAACATTTTAGTTGGAAATTCCCGCTATAAAAAGCTCAATAAAGTAAATTTTTTGGGGTTTAAATAAAAATAGGTTTTTTTTTTTTAAAGGGGTTTTACCCCCCTTCCCTCACTTTTTGGTCATATCAGCACCAGTAAAAGGAAAAAAATTTGGGATAAAAAAGACATTCTTGATGTACATTTAAAAGACTTGAAGAAAAGGTAATACATAGGGGTTTTGGGTTTTTAAAAATGGGGAACAGGTAGTTTCCCAAAGAACACACTGTCATTGTACTAGTTAAAAGATCACTAAAATTCCCCCACAGCCACCAGCAAAAATTTCCACTAAGGGAACACACTCAAATGCTACAAATGGGTTTGTTTAAAATTTAAAAAAATAACAGCACTTTAACAGAGAGATGATTTAAAAGGAAAAAAATTTCATCTCCCAAACCTATAACAATACTTTCCCATTTTTTTTCCCCCCCAGCCAAGGACTCCGGCCGGGGCCCGGACAAAATCAAAAAAAAAAAATTTTTTAATTGAGTTCATAAAGCACAAAACCACTAAATTTTCTCAAAGTGTTTTTAAAAAAGGGCCCCTGGGCCAACAGAAAATTTTAACCCTTGTGGGACGGGACATAAGGCCTTTTTAGGCGATATTAAAATTTTTTTCGGACAGGGGACCCGCTGTTGACGGCCGGTACTCATTTTACACCTAGAAACGGTGAGGGGAAATGAGAAAGAGCCTTCTCCAAGGGAAACCAAAAATGCCCCGAGAAAACAAAACTAAGGCCCTTTCCAATCCGAAAGGGGGTTTGTTTTCTTATAATTTTCTTCTAAATAACACCCATTCATATATTTCCTGGACCCCGGCACTTTTTTTTTTTTAAGAAAATTTTTTAAAAATTTGAAAACTATTCCAATCAAAATACGTTTCAAGGTTTTTTTTTTAAATTTGTAAACGCTTTGAGCCCCTTTTGGGGAAAAATTGGGCGTTAAAAAGCTCAATAAAGCTCAATTTTTTTGGGTTAAATAAATAATAGGTTGTTTTTTTTTAAAGGGTTTTTAAACAGCACATCCCAACACATTTAGGTAAAATTTCGCCCCAGAAAAAGGGAAAAAAATTTTTTTATAGTAAAGAATTTTGGGGTGTACTTTTTAAAAAGAGCTTGAAGAAAAGGTAATACATGGGGGAAAATTTGGTTTTAAAATAGTGAACAGTTTTTGTTTCCCAAGAACACATGTCAATGTTACTAAAGAGACACCTAAAAGTCTCCCCCCGACACCACACAAGTTTCCCTCTAAGAGGAACACACTAAAATGTTTAAAAAATCGTTTTTTTAAAAATACAAAAATAACAGCCCCATAACAGAGGATATTTACAAGAAAAAATATCATCCCCCAAAAAAAAAACAAAAACTTCCCATTGTTTCCCTCCCACCCAAAGGGGACCCCGGCCCCAAGGTCAGGAAAAAATCAAAATTTTTTTTATTTAATTGAGCTTTTATATAGCACAATACCCATAAATGGCTAAAAGCGTTTTAAAAAGGGGGTCCCGGGTAAAAAGAAAACATTTAACTTGTAGGAGGGGACAGGACGCCTTTTGGGCGTTTTTAAAACAATTTTTCGGAAAAAGACAACGCGGGTTAACGGCCAGGGCCCCTTTTTTAAACACCTGAGTACAGTGAGGGGAAGTGGGAAAAAGGGCCTTTTTTCCCAAGGCCCTTAAACCTATGCCGTTTGAGGCCCAAAACCCAGGCCTTCCCCCAATCCGAAAGCGAGGAGTCATATCACTAGACCACATTGCCCCCACAAAATCAAGCCCATCTCCCCCAAAGACAAAGACCGAAAGCAAGTTGGAAAACTGATATATTTGGGATAGCGAAAACAGAAAGAAGGGCCCTTTCCCTGCCCCCTATGGGGGGTCAGGAACCCCCCAAAAAAAGCAAACAAAATCTGCCGCCAATAGCCCAACAAAATTTAACCTTGAATGACAGTAGTCGGCAATCTAAATGGCTTCGGGGTTTGGCTAAGGGAGCCGTCACTTGATCATGTGGGAAAGTTTTAAAAACAAAAAAAAAGACATTTTTATTATTTTTTCTCTTGTAAAAATAAATAATAACGTAAAGTTGAATGTAAGATTCAATTTAATTACAAAAAACAGATTTAATGTAATTAAATTGAAGCTACATTCAACTTCTCGTTATTTTTTTTTCTTCGAGCTTCGAGCAGCAACATTTACACTCTTATCAACAAACCAAAATATTAGTATATTGATTGAATATCGGACGAATAGACTAAAGAATAGACCATAGGCAAGAAATTGATTTGATTTGGCTTGGTGTGATGCCCCCCACCAAGAGCTTAACATAAGCAAGACAAAGGAGCTAGTGATTGACTTTAGGAGAGTGAAGGAACCGATGAACCGTTAAAATTAAAGGACCAAATTCGTTTTTAGCGAGTTCCTCACTACAAATACCTTGGTGTAACGATTGATGACAGGCTCAAGTGGGATGAACACTTGAAATAATTAGGCATAAGATGTGCAGAGTAATATTTTTTATCGAAACCCCTCTCAGTTTAGAAAAAGATAAAACCCTCTGCACATTATTTTATAGAGCAGTTAAAACGAAAGTGTTTTGTCATTTTGTATAACAGCTTGGGGAGGCAATTGCTTAGCAGTGGAAAGGAACAAAATAAATTCAATATTAAAAAATCCATTAAACGCTATATAAATGATGTTGACGATGTAGATCTTTTATACGAGAAAATTTTGTATAAATAAAAATAAAAATAAAAATTAAATGACAGTATCATCCACTAAGACCATCAATTATTATGTCAGAAAGAAGTGGTCGCCCTTTCTCTATTTCAACTAAAACAGAGAGAAACCGAAAATCTTTTCTGCCGTCCAGTATTAGGCTTTATAACAACAAGCAATAATCATTTTATATAATTAATTTTTCATTTTTACTTTTTAAAAATATAAATTTAATTTATTAATTTATTTGTTTTGCAATCTTTTCAATTTTCAATTTATAGTGACAGTTTTAACTATTTACAGTGTTGAAATTATTCATATTATAAAGCGCAGCTTGGTTATAGAGCTGCTCTTTTTTATATATATACATCCTATTTCCATTGTATTTTTATCTTATGTGTAAATTATACACGTTGTACAAAAAATTTCCTTTTTGGGATGCAATAAAGTATTAAATTTTTATTATTATTATTATTATTATTATTATTATTTTTATTATTATTATTATTATTATTATTATTATTATTATTATTATTATTATTATTATTATTATTATGGGCTGAAAGAAATAAAGGAAATTGTTTAACTTCATCTCTTTTTTTTTTTCTAAAAACTTTCTATGGGAAATCCTAACCTGAGACTGCGACC
>NW_027624722.1:20000-23054 GCF_034508935.2 Berghia stephanieae | reverse complement strand
TAACCCTCTGGGTCCATATCCATTGGTTCCGCATTTGCTGACCAGTTGTGTCCACTTTTCATAGCCCTGGGTTCATTCCCCGCTGGTGTCAACCTCCGAAAGTCACGAATTTACTCCCCACTAGTGTCTACCTCACATTGTCGCGAGTTCACTTCCCAATGGTGTCCATCACTCATAGCCTGGGTTCACATCCCACTGGAGTCCATATTATCCATCAGATCCGAATTTACTCACTAGTGGTGTCCACTTTTCATAGTCCCGGGTTCACTCTCCACTGGTGTCCACCTCGTATATTCCCGAATTCATTATCCGCTAGCGTCCATATCCAATAGCCCCGGTTCACTCCCCAGTGGTGTCCATCTCTCATAGCCCCATGTTCACTCCCCACTGGTGTCCATCTCGAAATGCCTTGGGCTCACTCCCCCAATAGTGTTCATTTCCCATGGTCCCAGGTTCACTCCCCACTAGTGTCCACCTCTTGTAGCCTCATGTTCATTCCCGATGGTTTTCCACTTCTCATTGTGTTGGGCTCACTCCCCAATGGTGTTCACCTCCAAAAGTCCTGGGTTCATTCCTTACCGTGCCCACCTCCCAAAGCCCGAGCTCATTCCCCACTGGTGCCCATATCACATGCCAAGGGTTCACTACTCACTAACATCCATATCGAGTAGTTCTGTGTTTACTCGCTAGTGGTGTCTACTTCTCATTGCCCCGGGTTCACTCCCCACTGGTGTCCACCTCCCAAAGTCCAGGGTTCACTTCCCACTGGTATCCACCTCCCAAAGTCCAGGGTTCACTTCCCACTGGTATCTATACAACTTAGTTGTCCCAGGGTCACTCTCCAGTGGTGTACACCTCCCATTGCTTTGAGCTCATTCCTCAATTGTGGTCACTGTGATGTGGTATTTAAGGCGAACGTTAATTTTTTGTATTTAAGAAAATTTATGCAATAATTCTCCTCACCACTAGAGCGTTTTACATAGGTTGTAAGCTCCTGCACTCACAGAATCGGCCTATTAATAAAAATCAAATTATCTAGAGGTCTGCAAATCCTATGATTTCCCCGTTAAGTATTCATGAAAATATTAAACAGCAATGGTGAGTGTCTCGCTATCGCTAAGTTGTAAAATGATATAATAATCTTCACAATACAATAAGAATTGAATAAAACAAGTTTCAGTCCCACTTATAATTGACAATAAAAGTAAGTTGGATTTAAACTGTTTTAGATAGTATGGTACGTATTTACATGTTTTTAAAATGTTTATTTTTCATCATGGGGCACGAACAAAAACCACAATATTTTATTATTTTTGAGAGTCTTAACTTGTGGCAGCCGAGGTGCTTAGCCGGACTGGCCGTCTCTCATGTCTTGATTGTAGGGGTGCCGTTTGATGCAAAGGTGTGAGTTGGACAGCTCTTCCTGTGTCCATACGAGGCTAATAATATTTAATGAAATAGTCTAACACTTGAACGTTATAAGTATAGACTCATGGATATTTTAAGTAACATAATTGCAATGCTAACGCCCAGATAGCATGAAGTAAACAAATGATGGGTACTCTGGCCTCAAGAATTGGATTCAATAGTCTGATGTCACGTCGCCCAGCAACTACAGCCATCGTGGTTCTAAACAAAGAAAATCGGTACTTTTTATTCTTTATGCTGGCTAGAACTTTTCATATGTCTTGTGATCAAAATGTGCAAAAGTCAAATCATGGTCAGATTTATAATGTTTTTTTTCCTCTAGATACGATTTTATGCTCGCCGGAGAAATATTTCATAAGGGCGTCCGCCATTGTTCCAATAGTTTAGATAGAGCCAGTTACTAAGTTACCATGCGTCATCACAAAAACTCAAGGACGTTAACACCAACAGATTTGAATAGGATCTTGTTCATGCCGATCTTATAAGACTCGAGTCTAGGGCTCCGACAGTTGAAGATAACGTTAATGTGTTTTAACAGCATTTATCTTGAAGGCACTCGAAATACGTTAATGGAAAATAAACCCCATAGCGATAAGACCTAATACCAGTCGGTACATTGAATAGATGACTCAATTAAAAGAGGAGAGAAGAGAAACTGAAAGATTGTGGAGAAACACAAAAGCATCTACCCACAGAGAGTAACAACTTGTAATATTGTTCATAAATGCATAAATAATCAAGCTCCAGTGTACCTCATGGATTTATGTCAACATTATAATCCAACACGGCCACTAAGGTCGGGTAAAGACTCTATCTTAATCGTTGCAAAATCCAGATTATTCCCAAGTGATAAGTATTTTTCTGTAAGAGGCCCTATCTTGGGGAATGCGCTTCCCAGATATAATACTAATTAGGGATAGACAATCTTTCAAAACTACTTAAGGCAGAACATTTTTTTCCAGGGCTTACGAATAGATTCGCTCACAGAATAGATGGTCTACGCCTTAAATCTAGTTTTTATTTTAAGTTTATTTTATTCCAGTTTTGATCTTAAGTTCAGACTGACAGTTTCCCCTGTATAACTTTGTTTTCTGTATTTTTTTTTTTTTTTGTTGTAATTAATCAATTCAAATGTTTTTCGTTAGAAAAAGTTACTAATGTTAGTGAGTAATATTGGCATTAGTTATTGTGTGTTGTTTGTGTATGTGTATGTGTGTGTATGTGTGTGTGTGTGTTCGTGTACGAATGTAAATGTATGTGTTTGAATGTTTGTGCATTTGCATACGTGTTTGTTTCTTCATCTTCAAAATTGTCAAAGAATGAATGTTTGAATGACAATTGATATTGTAAAGCGCCGCTGAGCACTTTTGTGGAAGTTGGGCGCTATATAAATAGCTTATTATTATTATTATTATTATTATTATTATTATTATTATTATTATTATTATTATTATATTATTATTATTATTATTTATTATTATATTATTATTATTATTATTATTATTATTATATTATTATTATTATTATTATTATTATTATTATTATTATTATTATTATTATTATTATTTATTATTATTATTATTATTATTATTATATTATTATTATTATTATTATATTATTATTATT
>NW_027624722.1:0-17500 GCF_034508935.2 Berghia stephanieae | reverse complement strand
TCTCTCTCTCTCTCTCTCTATCGCACATTCTTTCCTTCTCATCTATCTTCTCTGTATATTAGAAATAACTATCGATGCTATGAGTTTGTCCAAAATTCTCAAAACACCCGCCAGTAGGACACAACCTACCAAAACACAAATCCACATGCAATCCAGAACGCCCAATGTCCAACCACTAGAATTCAGTGAGAACCATTCATAAAAAGCGGTCGGCTATAAACAATTATAGATAGAACGAAAATGATGTCACTCAGGTCTTTTTTATTATTTGTTTTTTCTTTTTGTTTTTTGCCATCCGCGTTTATGAATAATTCTCACTGAACTGTATTAACCAGACTATAAACGTTCATTGTTACACATAGTTTTGTATGTTGGTCCGTTATACTTCTGGATGGAAATGCTGTGAGCTTCTAAGCCAAGATTCTATCTATGAGGAGCCGAGTTACTTCAATTTTGTTTCTCCCATATGCAACTAAGCTACACATTTCAATACATACTATTACTATGGATAGTATGCGCTTGGCTTAGAAGCTCATAACATTGCCATCCGGAAGTATAACGGACCAACACACAAAACTGTGTGTATCCATGAACGTTTATAGTCTGGTTAATACAGTTCAGTGAGCAATACTCATAAACCGGATGGCAAAAAACAATAACAAATACCTGAGTGACGTCATCTTCGAACTATCTATATACTCTAAATATATTTTGAATCCTAATCATACTCTCTAATGTCATAATAACATAAATGCATGTACACACACACACACACACACACATCTTATTTTCTAATCAAATTGGATTCGATAGTCTGATGTCACGTCGCCCAGCAACGGCGGCCATCGTGGTTCTAAACAAAGAAAATCCTTACTTTTTATTCTTCATCCTGGCTAGAATTTTTCATGTCTTGTGATCGGGATGTGTAAAAGTCAAAACATGATCAGATTTATAATGTTTTTTTCCCCTCTGGATTCGCTTTTATGCTCGTCGGAGAAATATTTCATGAGGGCATCCGCCATTGTTCCGATAGTTTAGAGCCAGTTACTAAGTTACCATGCGTCATTATGAAGGAAGTGACGTCACGACTTTTGAATCTAATTATAAATGAGGATAATCCATCCGCGTTCTTTTAGGACCCATCAACCTTAGAATCTGCTTATAGATAGAATGCGCTTGGCTTAGAAGTTCACAACATTGCCATCCGGAAGTATAACGGGCCAACACACAAACTATGTGTAACCTTGAACGTTTATAGTCTTGTTAATACAGTTTAGTGAGAATTACTCATAAACGCGGATGGCAATAAACAATAACAAAAATCTGAATGACGTCATCTTCGAACTATCTATACATTCTGCTACTAAAATAGTTAAGCCACCTTATTATGACTCAATATGTAATCTTTGTATTACCAGTCCTCTGAATGATTGGTAACGAAGACACTTCCAAGTATTTTGGAACCGGAAAAGTAGAAGGTGTGAAGTCACATTTTCTTCGCTTTTACCGAGCGAAATTAAAGGGCTGGTGGGTCTAATCATTTAGAAAATTCTTCAAAAAAATAATTTTGAGATTTTCTTGTTAAACGACATTTTAGTATCTTTGAAATAATATTATTGATGTGCAAAATTCTCACCAAATACTAGATAGATATAAAGACACGAAAAACACGATTGAAAAGGGTATCAAATAAGAAAAGTGTGAAAAATGGAAAGCTATTTTGCTGTTTTCTCAATGCCTCATTTTTTTAGAGATTTGGTATACTGCGTCAAATATTTCTAGATCTATTCCAGGACATCGTATAAAAGTTTTCACAGTTATCACAGAGATAATGTATTACGTCACCATAATAAATAATGATGTGGAATTGAATGTTAGCTTCAATGTAATGGGCATGATCTATAGATAGTTTGAAGATGACGTCACTCAGGTCTTTGTTAATGTTTTTTGCCATTTGCGTTTATGAGTAATGCTCACTGAACTGTATTAATCCGACTATAACCGTTCATGGATACACACAGTTTTGTGTGTTTGTCCGTTATACTTCCGGATGGCAATGTTGTGAGCCTCTTAGCCAAGCGCATATTATCTATATTACTTTTCCATGTGCTCGAGGTCATTGGTCACATTGCACAGTGTGTTAAAAATGACCCACATAGTGAAAAGTGTTCACAGCTTTTGAAATTTCTAACATCACGATTGGTCATTTTGTTCAGCTTGACACATGGATATGTTTACAACTTTCATAAACAAAGCAGAGTGTTTACATTTGTTCAGAAATATCCAATCGTTGGACATCAACAAGTCATGTGATTGATGACTTGGTTGGACGAAAACATGAATATAGATAGTTCCAAGATGACGTCACTCGTGTCTTTGTTATTGTTTTTTGCCATCCGCGTTTATGAGTAATGCTCACTGAACTGTATTAACACACCGTTTTGTGTGTTGGTCCGTTATACTTCCTGATGGCAATGTTATGAGCTTCTTAGCCAAGCGCATACTATCTATAGATGGCTCTCATTGGTAAAATGGTCGTTTCGGCTTTCCCCTTTATCAACAAAAAGGATGAATGAGCTAATGTGGTAGTGGCGTTAACAATAGTAATACTACTACTACAGCAATTACTAACGCTACTATTTCTACTACTACTACTACTACTACTATACTACTACTACTACTACTACTACTATACTACTACTACTATACTACTACTACTACTACTACTACTACTACTACTATCTACTACTTACTACAACTACAACTACTTACTACTACACTACTACTACTACTACTACTACTAACTACTACTACTACTACTACTTACTACTACTACTACTATACTACTACAACTACACTAACTACTACTACTACTACTACTACTACTACTAACTACTACTACTTCTACTATACTATCTACTACTACTACTTACTACACTACTACTACTACTACTACTACTACTACTACTACTACTACTACTACTATACTAACTATACTACTACACTACTACTACACTACTACTACACTACTACTACTACTACTACTACTACTACTACTACTACTACTACTATACTACTACTACTATACTACTACTACTATACTACTACTATACTACTACTACTACTACTACTACTACTACTACTACTACTACTACTACTACTACTACTACTACTACTACTACTTTACTACTACTACTACTACTACTTACTACTACTACTACTACTAACTACTACATACTACTATACTATACTACTACTACTACTACTATACTACTATACTACTACTACTACTATACTACTACTACTACTATCTACTACACTCTACTACTACTATACTACTACTACTATCTACTACTACTACTACTATACTACTACTACATAGTAGTAGTATAGTATAGTAGTAGTAGTAGTAGTAGTAGTAGTAGTAGTATAGTAGT
This sequence comes from Berghia stephanieae, assembly GCF_034508935.2. Classification (NCBI taxonomy): domain Eukaryota; kingdom Metazoa; phylum Mollusca; class Gastropoda; order Nudibranchia; family Aeolidiidae; genus Berghia; species Berghia stephanieae. The sequence goes on along the minus strand of NW_027624722.1, from coordinate 14,063 downwards.
AGTAGTAGTAGATAGTGTAGTAGTAGTTAGTCAGTAGTAGTAGTATAGAGATAGTAGTAGTCAATAGTAGTTTGTGTTTGTTTTTTTTCTCTCTCTTTTACTTCTCATATTTGTATCAATCCACAGTTATCGGACGTGGAAGCGGGAGGTGCCACGGCTTTCCCTCTGGCTGGACTTCAAGTCTTCCCCAAGAAGGTAAACTAAATAATAAATGTGTAAATCAATGAAACTTGTACCTTGAACTTTAAAACTGTTGTCGTTGGTTCATTTAGCAAATCCTGATTTAGGATTAAAATGTTCTTTTGAGTAATATCCACTGAATGGGCATGATCTATATGACACCCTTCGCCTCAAAACGGTATTAAGTCGGGATTGTTAAGATGTAGAAATTTAATATATAACCAGAAATATTAGACTTGGGTTGAGTTTGTATGTTTTATTGAGGAGAATGGATACCATATTTTAGGGTGCTAATGCCAACAATTTATATTTTTGACCAGTTTAACATTTAATTCGGCTTTTAAGCATGTGGTTCGTTCCTACCTAATACCGTTTGGAGACGATGGGTCACTATCTATAGATGGCTCTCATTGGTAAAATGGTCGTTTCGGGTTTCCCCTTTATCAACAAAAAGGATGAATGAGCTAATGTGGTAGTGGCGTTAACAATAGTAATACTACTACTACAGCAATTACTAACGCTACTATTTCTACTACTACTACTACTACTACTACTACTACTACTACTACTACTACTACTACTACTACTACTACTACTACTACTACTACTACTACTACTACTACTACTACTACTACTACTACTACTACTACTACTACGTCTACTAATTCTACTACTACTACTACTACTAGTACTACATACTATACTACTTACTACTACACTACTACTACTACTACTACTACTACTACTACTACTACTACTACTACTACTACTACTACTACTACTACGACTCTCTACTACTACGACTACTACTACGACTCTACTACTACTACTATTACTACTTTCTACTACTACGACTACTACTACTACTACTACTACTACTACTATATCTACTACTATACTACTACTACTACTACTACTACTACTACTACTACTACTACTACTACTACTACTACTACTACTTACTACTACTACTACTCTATACTACTACTTACTACTACTACTACTACATACTACTACTATACTCTACTACTACTACTACTACTACTACTAACTACTACTACTACTACTTACTACTACTATACTACTACTACACTACTACTATAACTACTACTACTACTACTACTACTACTACATATACTATATTACAGTATAGTAGTAGTAGTAGTAGTAGTAGTAGTAGTAGTAGTAGTAGTAGTAGTAATAGTAGTAGTAGTAGTAGTAGTAGTAGTAGTAGTAGTAGTAGTAGTAGTAGTAGTAGTAGTAGTAGTAGTAGTAGTCGTAGTAGTAGTAGTAGCAGAAGTAGTAGTCATAGTAGTTTTGTTTTTTTTTCTCTCTCTTTTACTTCTCATATTTTTATCAATCCACAGTTATCGGACGTGGAGGCAGGAGGTGCCACGGCTTTCCCTTTGGCTTCAAGTCTTCCCCAAGAAGGTAAACTAAATAATAAATGTGTAAATGAATGAAACTTGTACCTTGAACTTTAAAACTGTTGTAGTTGGTGCATTTAGCAAATCCTGATTTAGGATTAAAATGTTCGTTTGAGTAATATCCACTGAATGGGCATGATCTATATGTGACCCTTCGCCTCAAAACGGTATTAAGTCGGGATTATTAAGATGTTGAAATTTAATATATAACCAGAAATATTAGACTTGGGTTGAGTTTGTATGTTTTATTGAGGAGAATGGATACCATATTTTAGGGTGCTAATGCCAACAATTTATATTTTTGACCAGTTTAACATTTAATTCGGCTTTTAAGCATGTGGATCGTTCCTACATAATACCGTTTGGAGACGATGGGTCACAAATGTGTAAATGAATGAAACTTGTACCTTGAACTTTAAAACTGTTGTCGTTGGCGCATTAAACCAATCCTGATTTAGGAGGAAAAAAATGTTCGTTTGGGTAATATCCACTGAATTGTAGAATGCCATTACAAGAGGTGTCAAGCCAACACCAACAGTTAAATGCCAAGCGCAAAGAAGCTCATAACATTGCCATCCGGAAGTATAACGGATCAACACACAAAACTGTGTGTATCCATGAACGTTTATAGTCAGGTTAATACAGTTCAGTGAGCATTACTCATAAACGAGGATGGCAAAAAAAAATAACAAAGACTTGAGTAACGTCATCTTTGAGCTATCTATAGCCTGACACAAGAATCCTCTTGGACTGGCAGTTTGACGTCATAATTTAGGTTTGTGTAGCCTTAGCTAGTGAGTTGTCGTTAGTAGAGCTCATGGAAACAAGTTATTTCATAGGTTGAACTATTGAATACAACTCACGATTTGTTTTCTTTTATGGCAAAAGACTGACGTTTTGACGTCATTTTTGGTCAACTTTACGATGGCTACGCACATACACACAGTCTTACTTATGATATATATATATATATATATATATATGTGTGTGTGTGTGTGTGTGTGTGTGTGTGTGTGTGTGTGCGTGCGGGGAGCTGGAAGGTCTGTACGGACGTCCCGCTTGCTGAAAGGAAATCGATGTGCATTTTGAACCCAACACCTCTCATTTCCAGGTGCATTGATCGCCGTGCAATCTTGTCTGACAGAGATTACTGTATATGGCCTCTCATGCATTATTGTGTCCATAACAGCACCTTCCCATGGTGTTCCCTGTTTCTACTGAGTTTGTTATGGGTGCGACCGAGTCTCTGGCGGTATAATCGGGCTAGGGAGTAGGTGGGAACCCTTCCTCTTAAGGCACATGAGACAGAACCCAACGGTGAGTGGTACATGTCTTCTGTATGACTATCTGTGATTGATTGTAATCATGTATCCTTCTTAAAAAATTGAGATTTTTAGGGGAAAGGGCTGGTATCCCTTTGTTTAAGGCCCACAGAATCTCTCATCGACACAAATGACCCAGGACTTGACGATCCTCTGTTTATGAAATATGGCCCTTTAAGCAGAAAGAATAACTGAAATAGATAACTGCAAGCCAGGAAACAGTAGGTGGCGGGGAATGGGTGACCGTCAATCACGAAAGAGACTGTGGGAAAGACAGAATGAAGGCTACTTGGCTAAACCCTATAAAAATTAATTATATGAGGAACATGCATCTGCAGCTCAACTCCTGATGTTATGACAGCTGACAAGGAATACAGGTTAGGGTGGGAAGACAGACCAGAGACTCCCCAGCATGGCACAAGACCGAAGGGCGAGAGCTCAGGTGGTCGCTGGTTCGGAACAGTAAGTAAGTGTGTGTGCGTGCGTGTATGTGTTCTGTTTATTTGTGGCATATGATTTTAAACTGTTCTTTTTGTTACATTTCCAGGGTAGTGCAATATTCTGGTATAATTTATATCAGAATGGAACGGGAAACAACAATGCATTACATGGTGCCTGCCCGGTGCTCGTTGGCAGCAAATGGATAGGCACCACATGGATTAGGAATATTCGTCTTAGATAGAACTGCGACGAATAGAGAAAAAATGATCAGTGATTATTGGTGTCATTTCGTGGAAATCAATGATTTATGGTATTGAAGTGTATTGAATCTCTCGAGACCTATTATTATTATTATTATTATTATTATTATTATTATTATTATTATTATTATTATTATTATTATTATTATTATTATTATTATTATTATTATTATTATTATTATTATTATTATTATTATTATTATTATTATTACTGTTATTGTTGTTATTATTATTATTATTATTATTATTATTATTATTATTATTATTATTATTATTATTATTATTATTATTATTATTACTATTATTGTTATTACTATTACTATTATTATTATTATTATTATTATTATTATTATTATTATTATTATTATTATTATTATTATTATTATTATTATTATTATTATTATTACTATTATTATTATTATTATTATTATTATTATTATTATTATTATTATTATTATTATTATTATTATTATTATTATTATTAACATTATTATTATTATTATTATTATTATTATTATTATTATTATTATTATTATTATTATTATTATTATTATTATTATTATGATTATTATTATCATTATTATTATTATTATCATCATCATCATCATCATCATCATCATCATCATCATCATCATCATCATCATCATCATCATCATCATCATCATCATCATCATCATCATCATCATCAACATCATCATAAATATTATCGCGTACTGTTTACACGACTCTTTCTTCTTAGCCTACTTGTCTATAATATACACAGAATTATTTATTATATTATATGCAGAAAACCATTTCTCCCCCTCCAATCAGCGGTTGCATTCGTGTGCAATTTAGAATGCTTCACATTTTATCAATTTATACAAAGATATGTTTTACCCGACGTGCACTAATTTATAGGTCAGACAACTCAATTCATTAACGGCTAACTGCTATAATGGTAATCTCAAAAAATGTGGCAAAACATTGTCCATTACAACAATATTAAACTTGCCCCTTTATAGGGAATGAAATTGTCATGGTCTCAAGTGAGTAAAGAGCTACTCGACTATGCATAAAGATCTATGTAGAATGAGGCCCCAGAATTTACTAGTTACTATAAAAGAAAAACAATTAACGATTTGTTTACAATGAAATAAAAATGATGATGAAATTTAATTAAAAGAGATAAACAGTGATCGTGGCAGTTACAAATAGAGATATGAATATTTTACGTAACTTATGATAATATGTCAGGTTCATAAGTTTACGTTTCCAGGCAGTTGATGGGCTTGGATGATCTATTCCTCTGATAACAGGATTGGACTCGTAAAATTTCACTTCCAGGCAATTGGTAAGAAGTTATTGTGTAGTCCTTGACAGCGGGCTTGGGTTTGATCCTTGAAGATTATACAATCAAAGTTAAAAGCTCCGGCGTCTTAATGGTGTAGATATAATATCTACAAAGTCCCAAAAGATAAAAATCTTCCAGTATATATATATATAGGAATAGAGCGACTGGCCGTCCGGCATAGATTGTGGAGAGAAAGTGAGTGTCAAATGTTAGACCTATCAGCTTTTATAATAAGTGGCTACGTGACAGAATGTAGAACGAAAAGTATTCACTAATTAGAAATTAATTCGAGGGAAGGCTATAAAAGGAAAGACGATCTAATATTAGAAGGTAAAGTTTATCTAAGCCTACCGAAATATAACTGGAGTGAGATGAATTCAGTTCTTAATAAAATAAAATTTAATAAGATAATTGTGAACAATCTTTACTGTGACACCCCCCACCCACGTTTAAAATATACTCTTTAACCATTATGGGAAAGATAGATTTTACAAACGGAAGTAAATTTACTATCATGATACTCTAGCATTAATCCATTGTTATGATTTGTGCTACAATTAAATTATTTATTAACTAGACATGGAAATGTTTATATTAACGTAGGTATATGAATGGGTGACAATAACAATGAAAGATGGTGATTACAAATCATTGTGATGAACAACATGATGGCAATGTGATTACACATCATTGTGATAAACAATAGTGATGGCAATGAAGCATGGTTTAATTCAATGATATGAAGGTAATTTACTGAATGAAATGAATGAAAATGTAAATGGAATATTGACATTTCAATTATTAATCATAAATGAGTGAAAATTCATAACAATAATAGATAAAGAGAAGATTTCCCAAATCATGAATGGGTATGGTATATATATCCAAACAATACTCAATGTTACATTAAGTTGGGTCATCATGTTTACAAATAAAATTATCGAAATTGTGCGTTCTGATTTGGCATTATTTTCGAGGTAACTAACAGTATGCATGAGATGTTAAGTTATACCCTTCTCACGTCATTACACTAATCGAGAAAGTAGGTCGGCGTGAATATTTTCACAGCCTGGTATGTGAGAGATACTGAAAGTGTAATTTTGCAAAAATAGACTCCACCTTAGTACTCTACTATTATTCATTTTGTTATTTCTTATGTACGTGAGTGGTTTATGGTCCGTTTCGACCACAAACTCTTTTAGCAGTAGATATCTGCTGAATGTCTTTAAAGCAAAGACGATGGCCAGTCCTTCACGCTCTATTACAGAGTATCGTGATTCTCTGTCCAATAATTTTCTGCTTGCATATAAGCAAGGCATTAGAGTTCCCTCATGCTCCTGTAATAGTACACCTGCGATGCCCTTATCAGACGCGTCAGTTCTTACAACAATTTTTTGATATGTCGGGTAATTTAAGAATTGGTTCTGAACAGAGTAATGCCTTTAATTGGTTAAAGCTATTCTGACACACTTCTGTCCAAACAATTTTGTTCGGTGACCCATTCTTTGTCAGATTTGTTAGAGGTGTCGCGATGTGCGCGAAGTTGTAAATGTATTTCCTGTAAAAATTTAGGAGCCCAAGTACTTTGCGTACTTCTTTTTTTGTCGTAGGTGGTTGCAATTGTGCGATTTTTGTTTGTTTTTCTGTCTCGGGTGTCTGTGTCCCATGACCAACGGTATGATTAATCCTGCATTTGAAGCTTCGATATTAGTAAACATAGGTTGCGACACTGTGTCTCTATCAAAATACTTTTTAGCATATTTGCATGGAATGTCTTTGTTGTGTTGTTAATTTTAATCTCGTAATTAACATTAGATTTTACTGCTGTTATTTTGAATGGTCCTTTCCATGTAGCTAAAAGTTTACTCGAGTCATCGGGTAAGAGTATTAGTACTTTGTCACCAATCTCAAATTTTCTTGACTTGCTTTTTCGATCGGAGTATTCCTTGTATTTCTCTGCTTTTTTAGTGACGGATTCCTGTGCTAGCTTACACGTGTCCTCTATTCTGTCTTTCAGGTTTCTTACATATTCGTAAGCAAACATAATTTCATTATTGTCCTCCTCATTCCCTATACAAATGTCGGCTACTATATTGATCGGGCCGCGAGGTGATCGTCCATACATCAACTCAAATGGGGAGTAGCCTGTAGATTCTTGTGGTATTTCTCTATATGCAAATAGGATTGCTGGTAAGTATCTGTCCCAATCATCTGGTTTTTCTGCTGACACTTTTGTTAACATATTCTTTAGAGTGCCATTAAATCTTTCACAAAGACCATTTGCTTGGGGGTGGTAGGGAGTTGTGAATGAGTGTTGGATTCCCATGAGTTTCATGGTTTCATGCATCATATGTGATGTAAATTGGGGTCCATTGTCCGACAGTATCTCATTTGGTATGCCTATTCTAGTAAAAATTGTCATCAATGCTTCAGCTATGTGATCCGATGTAGTTGATTTCAATGCTATCGCTTCTGGCCACCTGGTTGCGTAATCGACTAGTGTTAGTATGTGTGTATGGTTTCTATCTGATTTTGTTAAAGGGCCTATAATGTCAATTGCAACTTTTTGAAAAACTTTTTCAATAACTGGGGTTGTCTCTAATGGCAATCTCGGTATTCTGCCTTTTGCGACTCTTCTTTGGCATGTGTCACAAGATTTCCCATATTCTCGGACGTCTTTAGTAATTCCAGGCCATGTGAAATTCTCGGATATTCTCTTCAATGTGGAAGAGCTCCCAAGATGTCCAGAAGTTATTGAATCGTGCGCTATTCCAAGGATTTTGTTTCTGTAAATACTCGGCGTGACCAGTTGTTTAGCTATTTTGTTTCTTTTCCTATGTAACCTGAACAGAATATCTTTTTCAATGATGTATTCAACTTTTGATTTCGTCCCTTTGTTTGCGATATTGAAATATGATGTTAAAGTCGGGTCCTTTTTCTGTTCTTCAATGAACGTGTTCCTGTCAAATTGTTGTGGTTCTAGAGAAATAGTCATTGGCTTCTCTGTTGTCTTAGTCATCTTTCTTGTTTCTGCTAGACAAGCTGTTTCTTGGGTTAATGACCATTCTTTTACATCTGTTGGGTTGTCTTTAAGACCTTTTATATTGCCAAGAATAACATCAGCGACGGGGTTGGGAAGTATACAGCATTCCACTATTCCTGTATAGTATGGGGTTTCTATGTACACGTTAGCTGTTTCAAAGGTTTCGACTGTGCCACTGAATGTGATGCATTGTACCGTTTTTCCAGTTTTGTCTTCGTCATTGATCAAAGATGCTTTTATTCCTACTGTACTGCATCCTGTGTCTCTCAATATTTTGCAATCAGTTCCATTAGCTTTGCCTTCACAAAAAAATAGCGATCCTGATTTGTGAGTTTGTGTTAAAAGTGACATACCTTTCACGCAATACACATTTATATTTTCTCCTGACATTACTCGTGTCTGATTGTTTACACCTGTTTGGAGTGATGCATTTGCAGTTTCTTTTGGATATCCCACGATTTTGTAACATTTGTCTGCTGTGTGGCCTTTCATTCCACAATATTGACATTTAATTATAGGTTTGTTGGTTTTCTTATACTCAGTATTATTGTCAGTGCTATTTCTTGTTTTGTTTTGATAGGGTCGGCTATGGTCTCTATTGAACTGTTTGTTCCATGGTTTGTTACTATGATCATCTTGTTTCACTTGCGTGTTCCGAGTGATTGATCGGCTCGTTCTATTTGAGTACTGAACTTTAGGTGTACCTGGACTCTGAGCAGCAGCAGCGTAGTATGGTTCCTTCAATGTTCTGCTAAGGGGTGTCAATGGATGTGCGCTGTTAAAGTTTTCTGCGTAGATTTTTAATTTGTCCAAGTTTTCTGGCTTTCTCTCTTTAAAGAATGCGACTAAATCTGGGTTGCAAGCTTGATAGATTCGATTCTTCAGCGTGAGATAGTAAAGGCCTGCAAAGTCGTCTTGTTTTACGTTTGCCAACTCAAGCCACCGATTTAGAAATTGAGTAATTCGGTTCACGAATGTATTAAAGTCTTCTCCACTTTCCGGTTTTGCAGTGTGAAACCTTTCCTGGTAACCATCTTCCGTTAATCTAAATCTTTTTAGTAGAGCGTCTTTAATTTTACCATAATCATCTGCATCTTCAGTTGTTAAGGTATAGAAAACTTTTAGCGGTTCTCCAGATAAGCAGTTAATCAAGGCTGTGGCCCATTTGCTTTCTGGCCAACGATAACCTTTAGCCTGAACTTCGAATCGGTGTAAGAAGGATTCTAAACAGTCTGATCGTTCATCGTATGTTGGCATGCGTGGAAGTTTCACGAAAAATTCATCACTATTATTATGTTTTCTTCCATGACCGGTTTTTGTTTTTTCAATTTCCAGCATCATTTGGGTCCTTTTGGTTTCTTCTTCTGCTAATGCTACTTGTCTTTTTAGTTCCCTTTCTTGGACTCTTTCTTCTCGTTCTTCTCTACGTATTCTTTCTTCATGTTCTTTTTCTTCTCTACGAATTCTTTCTTCATTTTCTTCTCTACGAATTCTTTCTTCATTTTCTTCTCTACGAATTCTTTCTTCATTTTCTTCTCTACGAATTCTTTCTTCATTTTCTTCTCTACGAATTCTTTCTTCATTTTCTTCTCTACGAATTCTTTCTTCATTTTCTTCTCTACGAATTCTTTCTTCATTTTCTTCTCTACGAATTCTTTCTTCATTTTCTTCTCTACGAATTCTTTCTTCATGTTCTTTTTCTTCTTTTACTTTCTCTTCGCACCATGAAAATATTCTTTCCTGGGGTATTTCTAAGTCCTTTGCGAGACTTAAGTATCTTTTATATGCTTCCATGTTGCAATAAATTAGTTACGATGTTTTATATGTATTATATTGACAGGATACTGTTACTGACTGTTTTATTTATTTACACTTACTGGAATGAACTGTTCTATTTTTAGAAATCTCTCTCTCTCTCTTATTTCAACTTATTATGTATGTTGAATTTGATGCCTTTTATCGTTATATCTTATAAAGCAATGTGTCAATACAATGCGTAGTTATTATGACTTGTGTCAATAACAATGTGTAAATCGCGTGTACTCTAAACTATGTTACTACGAAAAATGTATCACCAATGTGTGTGACTCGTCGTTAGTTTGTGTACAATTATTCGCAATGACGCTAATATACTAGAGTGTGATAACAATAATAGGATGCCAGAATAATCCCAAGTTATCTATCACTAAATATAACACGACGGCTAGTAGACTCCTTTTATTATTATTTATTTTTTAAAGACTCACTTTTCAGAACATAATATATAAGTGGTTTTCGGTAACAGTAATATGCCAAAAATGTAATTAAAACAAATCACTATGCAAAACAAATCACGATGTCTATAGTTACTATGTGATGCCCAACTCATGTAAAAGAGAATAATGAAGGATATATTTACCAACTCAGTTCGTGGCTGGGACCTCTCTCTTGTTCAATGGTTGTTCAACAATTGTAATTAGGCATTGAAGAGTGTTTAACAGTGATGTCTGAAATACAAAACAATAAAATATCGTAAGATTTACAATAGTTACAAAATGTGTTCACAACACTGAGTGATTGGATGATAGTTGAATGAATCGTTATGGAATGTAAACATATTGAAAACAATTCATGAATAAGGCAAACAACAAAATGAAATGAGTGATATAATAACAAAGTGGACAAGGAATGAATGAATGAATGAAAAACTGAGTGAATAGATGAATGAATGAATGGATAATGTATGAATGAAAGAATGAAGGGAGGAATAAATGTATGAATGATTGGATAAATGAGTGAATAAACGAATGAATGGATGAATGAATGAATGAATGAATGAATGAACAAGGAATGAATGAATAATTTATAAATGAATAAATGAATGAAGGAATGAATCAATAAAATGCTATTCAATTTGAATGAAAGAATGAATGGATAAATTGCTATTCCATTTAAATGAAGAAATGAAAAAGAAAAAAAAATTAATCCTGTAAATAGGGAGTTCAATTAAAATATGATCAAGTGGGGCAATTAAGAGTTTTACAATTTAAACTTTAAAGTTAGATGAAATAGATATATGTAACTAAATAAATTCAATTCTTTATATGTGTCCCCTCCAAAATGTCATGGTCTCAAGTGAGTAAAGAGCTACTCGACTATGCATAAAGATCTATGTAGAATGAGGCCCCAGAATTTACTAGTTACTATAAATGAAAAACAATTAACGATTTGTTTACAATGAAATAAAAATGATGATGAAATTTAATTAAAAGAGATAAACAGTGATCGTGGCAGTTACAAATAGAGATATGAATATTTTACGTAACTTATGATAATATGTCAGGTTCATAAGTTTACGTTTCCAGGCAGTTGATGGGCTTGGATGATCTATTCCTCTGATAACAGGATTGGACTCGTAAAATTCCACTTCCAGGCAATTGGTAAGAAGTTATTGTGTAGTCCTTGACAGCGGGCTTGGGTTTGATCCTTGAAGATTATACAATCAAAGTTAAAAGCTCCGGCGTCTTAATGGTGTAGATATAATATCTACAAAGTCCCAAAAGATAAAAATCTTCCAGTATATATATAGGAATAGAGCGACTGGCCGTCCGGCATAGATTGTGGAGAGAAAGTGAGTGTCAAATGTTAGACCTATCAGCTTTTATAATAAGTGGCTACGTGACAGAATGTAGAACGAAAAGTATTCACTAATTAGAAATTAATTCGAGGGAAGGCTATAAAAGTAAAGACGATCTAATATTAGAAGGTAAAGTTTATCTAAGCCTACCGAAATATAACTGGAGTGAGATGAATTCAGTTCTTAATAAAATAAAATTTAATAAGATAATTGTGAACAATATTTACTGTGACAGAGATTAACGGAAGAGTAGCGTCCCTTGTTTGGACGTCACCTTACAGAGAGAACGTCAAAATGGTTTTGCTCATGCGTCTCTCTCGTTCTCGCTTTCGGTGAAGTGTCTGATGCCGGTTTCACCGGAAGCGAGGACGAGAGACGCATGCGCACAACCAACATGACGTTCTCTCTCAAATAAGTAGGAGGTGCGATTCGGTTGGTATAGCGCCCCTTGAGCATGATCGTGTATTATACTCTGATGCAAAGGAAAAAGCAGACATACTTAATAACCAATTCTGCTCTGTTTTTGCTTCAAAAGCTCATACCAAAATTACCACTCAACAACTACAAGGCGAAGAAAACGATTCCAACACTATGGCCGAAATCAATGTGACAGTAGAGGGCGTTTCCAAACTCCTCGCCACTCTAGATCCAAAGAAATCTGTGGCCCAGACAAAATACCATCCCGTCTCTTAAAGATATTGAGTAACGAATTTGCACCTGCCCTCACACATTTGTTCAAACTCTCTCTTGAAACGGGAGACATACCAATTGTTTGGAAGCACGCTCTTGTCCAACCCATCTACAAGAAAGGTGATAGAAGTAGGGCTCAAAACTACCGTCCAATTTCATTAACCTGCATTTGCTGCAAACTGTTGGAGCATATAGTGAGATCCTCAATAACTGAATATCTCGAAACTAACAGTATTTTTTGTGATGAACAGCACGGATTTAGGAAGCACCACTCATGTCAAACTCAACTTCTATCATTAACACATGATCTGTCAGCTGCTATTGATAAAGGTGGTCAAATTGATCTAGTACTACTGGACTTTGCCAAGGCCTTCGACAAGGTCCCTCACCATCGGTTAATCCAGAAATTGTATGACGTTGGTATCAGGAACAAAACCTTACAATGGATTGCAACTTTTCTGGACAATCGCACCCAACAAGTTCTTGTCGACGGCGAGACTTCCACTATCGGGATGGTGACATCGGGCGTACCTCAGGGCTAAGTCCTTGGGCCCGTCCTATTTTTAGTGTACATAAACGATCTTCCACGAGGTATAAGGTCAAAAGTGCGCCTCTTTGCTGACGACACAGCATTATACAATCAGATAAAAACAACAGACGACTGCAAAACACTAAATGACGATCTAGCTAAATTACAAGACTGGGAAACAATAAATCAAATGGAATTTAACGTATCAAAGTGCAATGTTCTAACCATCACAAATAAGAAAGCACCTATAACATTTGAATACCAACTTCATGGTCAAAACCTGGAACATGTAAAGACAGCAAAATACCTTGGCATCGAGTTTGCTAAAAACCTCAAATGGAATGACCACATATGTCACCTGGCTTCAAAGGCAAATCAAACAAGCGCTTACATCACCCGCAATTTAAAAAGATGCCCAATCACAACTCAAACCCTTGCTTTTAAAACTATTGTTAGACCAATTTTGGAGTATGGCAGCTCAATTTGGGACCCATATACAAAGAAAAACATCGACACCTTAGAAAACATCCAAAGAAAAACAGCAAGACGCATCACAAACACATTCGATCCTTTTTCAAGTGCGTCTGAAATATCTCAACGGATTGGCCTTGAACCTCTGGAAAAGAGAAGAAAGATAGATAAACTTAAATTGTTCCACAAGATCTACTACAAAAATTCGTGCCTTAAACTTCCAAACGACATCAAAGATATCGGCACAAGAAATACGAGGGGACACACAGCAAGAGTAACCATCCCAACATCAAAAACAGACGCCCACATGTATTCGTTTTTCCCTTCCACTGCCCGACTATGGAATAGCCTCCCAGCTGAAGTGGCTGAAAACGGTTGCCAACATGCCTTCACGCGATTGCTGGAGTTCACAACGTGACTTTTTAATCTATGTGGTTTTAGTATTATGTGCAGAGTTTTAGCAAGTTTAAAATGTAAAACACTACAAACTGTGGAGTGATCCTCGACAATATTGGAGGTTTCCACAAGACGAAGAAGAAGAAGAAGAAGAAGAAGAAGATAACTTTTCCGCCGGTGACGTCCAATCAATCGACGTTACTCTTCCGCTAATCTCATTCCCGATTGCGTTCGGATGTCAGACCTACATCGGTTTCCCAGTTTTCATCTCTTAACCCTGTCCTTACAAACTACGGGAAAATCGTCACATTCGTTACGATACAACCAACATTTTTCTAAATCTCATTTCTTTTGT
>NW_027624721.1:0-7867 GCF_034508935.2 Berghia stephanieae | reverse complement strand
TTAATTAAATTATTATTTTGGGGGTAAGGGTTTTTTAATATTTTATATATTTTTTATAAAATTTAAATACTTTAAATTATAAAAAAATAATTATTTTTATTATTTAAAAATAATTTTTATTTTAAATTTTAATAAAGTTTTTTATATTTTTTTATTTATAAAAAAATTTTAAATGTATTTTTTGGAAAGGATAATATATTATATATATATATAAAAAATATTTTATATTTAAAATTATAATTATTTTATATATCCTTTTTCCCAAAAAATATAGCATTGGGGGAGAAACTTGTGCTTTTTGAGAAATAAAAAAATTGATCCGGCGCAAACTTACTAAAAGTTTTTAAAATTAAAAAGTATTTTTTACAGTAGAAAAAAACAGTAACTTGTTTTCCTTTTATTTTTAAAAGTCAGTTTGAAATTTCTTTTGAGTAAAAGATATCATAAAATATGTACCAACGACGCACTTGATCCAAAATCAACAATTTTGCCCTGAAAAAATTTTGTAAAATTTGCGTATCTATTTATGACATAAAGTTTATTACTTCCGTTGTTTTGTTTATTTACGGGATCAGTGTTATTAGTATGTTTAAATTGCGTGTATGTTTGTGTGTGTGGTTCGTTGTGTGTTTTGTGTTTGTGTGTGTGGTGTTGTGTGTGGTGTTATAATGGTGTGGGGGTGTTGGCATTTTTCGAAAAATCGTGGCATTCATAGTGATTTTTTTAACTTGTCACATGAAGGATTTCAATTTCAGTCGCCTTTTTGATTTTTTTTTTTATTTAGGGGTTTAGCTCGAGATCGGGTTTTCTTTTTATTTAAGGTTATTTTCATAAGTTTAGAAAAGGTGTAGGATGTTTGTTTTTTCCATAAGTTAAGTAAAGGGGGAGACTTTTCCGAAAAAGTCCTCCTCTACAGTATTCTTTTAAATTTGTATTTTCACCGTTGATTTTTTGGGTCAGGCATTTTTTTTTTAAATTTGTCCAATTTACTGGGGAAAGTTTTTTAAAATCTAGAAAAACCTTGATGATTTTTTGAAAGTTTTTAAAATTTTTAATTTGATCATTGTTTGTTTTCAGCCCCCATTTGATTTGTTTAATATTGAAAGGTAGGCCAAAAAGCGTCCGAGAGTTTTTTTTTTTTTTATTAGGGTTAGTCGAGAGGTTAGTCAAAGTCTTATTAAGGTGTAGGAAGTTTGTTTTTCCCCAAGTTTAAGTAAAGGGGAGACTTCCGAAAGCTCCCACATCCCCAGATTCTTTTAAAAATTTGTTTTTCACCGTTGATTTTTGTCAGGCGTTTTTTTTATTTTAATTTGTCATGATTTTTTCTACTAGGGGTTCTCGGATTAAAATTTTTTTCTATTGGGTTTATGTTTTTAAAGTGCTAGGGTGTTTTTTTCTATTGGGGTTTAATTAAAAATACTAGGTTTTTTTTTTTCTTGGGGTTAGGTTGAGGGAATATTTATTAAATTATTTGGGCCCCCACAGAAAAAAACAAAAGAAGTATACCAAATTACACGACAAAGTTGTTTACCCAAACTGCCCCCATTAAAAAAAATTTGGGGAGTACAAAACGAATGAAAAAAGTTCTTTCCCCCCGAAATTTTGGGGGTTTTTTTTTTGTATAATATTAATTATAATATATATATATATATTTTTATATAAATATATATATTATTATATATTATATATCATTGTCGCCCTGATTCTAACTTTGTGTTTTACTTTTCATGCATGCGGTCTGTAAACGAAATTTTCCTTTTTTGGGGCTAAAGCATATCACATATCTTAAAACTTCAAATCTGGGATTTCGCGAAGTCCCAAGTTAGGAGTTTATCCCAAAGGTGCCTGCATACTGTAAAAAGTAATATACAAAAAAATTAAATTTTAAACAAAAAAATTAGAAAAACTGAATTTTGGGTTCAAAACTTTGATAACAAAGAAAATTTAAATTTATTATTGTAAAACATGAGCGTTTTAACTTTTTCTGTTATTTTTTGAGTAAAGGGGTTTGAGCAAAAAAACTTTCTGTGTTTGTTCTTTGGGGCGGGTTTTTGTGTTGTTTTTTTTTGTTGTTCTTTCCTTCTTTCTTGTGTGTTTTGTGTTTGTGTGTTGTGTGTGTGTGTGTGGTTTGTATTTGTTTTTTTTTTTTTTGTTTGGGGGGGGGGGGGGGGTGCTATAAAATTCTTTTTTGTACTAATATTCAGTGGGCAGACAGACTAGGGCCTGGGTTATCAAAAGTGGGCAGTGGTCACAACCGCAGGTATGTTGAAAAACCGCTTGGATTGTCGAGTGTCGTTTTAATTCATAGTGACAAAACGCTTGTTCATTTGAGTCTTGTTCATTAAAGCAGAAAGTTTCACGTCAATTGGGGTGTGTTGTTTTAGCCATCTTGAGGGAGTAAAAAATGACCCCCCCCCCACCCCCTTTTCTACCCAGCGGGGGTTGATTGCCCTGCTTGAGAGGGTTACGAAACGATGAATTTTTTTTAAAAAAGCACACTGGGACGCCATAATTTGAATAAACTAAACATTGATGCTTGCGCTTAGTTAAAATATTATAGCATCCCCGCGGATAAACTCCCAACATAAAAAACAGGGGGAAACCTTTAAACTTTTAAAATTTATTAATACATTTTTTGAGAACTCTCGAAAACAAAATTTCTGGCTAAAGAAACGTCCCAAAGAGTGGTGACGTAAATTTCGTTCTATTTTTAAAACTAAAAATTTTAAACCCAGTCTAATACTGAAATACTTTAAGAAAAAAAAAAACAAAAAAAAAATACGTATTAAAATTTTTGGCCGGGAAAATCGCCCTTAAAATATCGCCCATTAAAATGACATCATTTCCAAACACTTTCAAGCGTTTTTTTTTGTTTTTGGTTTTTTTGTTTTGTTTAGTTTTTTTTTGTATTTGTTGGTTTTTTCCCCCTGTATTTTTCTTTCTGCTTTTTGGCACTGTTTGATATAATATTTAACCCAGAACTTCATCGAGTGTTTTGGTGTGGTTGTAAAGACCTGGTTATAAATTTAGAAAAAGTATCGATGATAGATTAAGGCCCTTTTAAAAGAGTAAAGCCCAAGTTACTGTTTATTTAAAAACTAAAAAAATCGGGTCCAGTTAAGTTGAAAACTTGGTCAAAATTGGTTACATTTCCCGACAATACGTGTCTTTTCTTGTTCCCCTTACATGTTAAAAAAATCCGTTGACAGCAGCGCAGAGCTTCTAATGACGTTTTACTGTGTCATTATGATATCCAGGCCCAAAAATCCTGCCCCCCCGCCCCAAAATCTTGTTACACGCAACGCTCAAATAGACGCTTGCGGTTTCCCCCTCTTTTCCAAAAATGTACTTTGAGGTAGGTGGAAATCCCCATTGCGTGTGAGACCTTTTGAAAAGTGCTTTGAGAACGTTTAGTTGATATTGCTCTTATAATGCTCAAGTTTTTTTTTTGTTCTTTTTAAAAATTTTTTTTTTTTGTTGTTTTTGTTTCTTTTGGGGAGGGAGGTTTGAATTTTTCAAAAAACCTTGTTGAGCGGTTTTGATTGGGGAAAATTTGTTTTTTTTTTTTTAAAGAATTTTTTTTAATTTGGCACATTCTCGTGAGCGAATCATTTCCCACGGAAGCCCCAAGTTTGAGATTTTTTTGTTATTCGGGGAAACTGTTTTTTCCGTCCCCGTGGATTGAATCCCCAAGCTTTTTTTTTTTAAAGTTGGCTTTATATAGGCAATATCCCTAATGTGCTCAAAGCGCTTTCAAGGGGGTCCTGGTAAAACAGAACACCCGGCCCACCAGTGAACTGAAGAGGGGGGGGAGACTTGAAAGAATTGATTCTGTGTTCTTTCTTTTTTAAATTCACTCAATTTATTTAAAAAAATTATAAAAACCTTTTTCCCCAATGAATTTCAATAAGTGAGCGAAATAAAAAGTATAAAATGCACCCGATTCCCCGTGCTAAATTAAAAAGCCCCGTGGATTTCCCCAACGATGTTAAAAATTGTTTTGTCATAAAGAAAATAAAATTGAGTTCAAATTTTATTCAACCTTGAAAAAAAAAAAATTAAATTTGGTCGATTGTGATCTGTTAATGAACGGGCACCGTTTAATTGAACGGACGCTAGCTTGTAAAATTTATCAATGAAGCAATGGGTGCATTATTGTGGGTTAAGGGGCGCAAATCTTTATTTTTTTTAAATTCCCCGACGTGATATAAGAGTTATCGACCCTTTTTTTATTAAACCCAAAAATTTGAAGGGGGGTCTTCAAAAAAAAACAAAAACAAAAAAAAACAAAAAAAAAACGGTTGTGTGCCCCCCATCTCAAAGCGGATTGTTTTCGCGGGAGTCCCCTTTTTGGGGTTGATGACGGGACGAATATGGGCTTGAATTTTTTATTATTATTATTTTATTATTTTTATTATATTATTATTTTATTATTATTATTATTATTATTATTTTTATTATTATTTTATTATTATTATTATTTTTTTTGTATTTTTATTATTACTTTATTTTTATTATTTTATATTTATTATTATTTTTATTATCATTATTAAAAATTATCTTATTATTATCGTTTTTATTTTATTATTTTATTATTATTTTTATTATTTTATTATTATTATTATTATTTTATTTTTTATTTTTAATTATCATTTTTATTATTACTGTTTTTCATCATCATCATCTTTATCATCCATTTTCTCTCATCATTTTTTCTCATCATCATCATCTTCATCATTCATCATTCTTATTTTATTATTATTATTTTTTTATTATTTTATTATTATTATTATTTTTATTTTATTTTTTTTTATTATTTTTTTATTTTTTATTATTATTATTATTATTTGATATAGCGCCTTATCCCAAAATAGTGCTCGAGGTGCTTTACAATAGGTTGTTTTTTGGTTTACAAAGTTCATTCTTCGAAAACCCAAATCACTAAAAACCGTCACACAACTTGTTCGAAGTTCAATATAAAAAGTAAGCAGATGAAAAAGTTTGGGTTTTTTTAATCCCCGTTTGAAGATGGGACTTTACTTGTCGGGTTTTAGGTGGTAAAGTTTCCCATTGATTGGACCCAAAATGCAAAACCCGTTAGAAAAATTTTGTTTTGTGATGTTTTTCCATTAGCGAAAAACTGCGGATCGAAGAGATCGAGGGGGTTTAAATTTTCCCCCGAAAAGGCATTCAGGGTATTCGGTGATGTTGGTGAAGGGAATTGTAAGCAAAAAAATGGATTTTTTTATATTATTTTTTTCTTATTGGCAGCCCCTGTTTTTGATTAAGGCCCGGTTTAATCGTTCAAAGGGTTTTTTTCCCTTTAAAAATCGAACGCTTTGTTTTGTATCAACTTTTTGTCTGTTTGGCGATATTTTTGATAGGCCGTACAACAGATGGTTCAATAATCCCGCGTTGGTAAAAAGGGGGCATGCAGGGGCGTGGGTTATTTGGGTTAAATGGTGCCCGGCACCACATCCATGTTTTAAAAATGGATAACAGATTTTTTAAAAAAATATAAAAAATGGAAATGGTATTACGCCTTTTTTCACAGTGCGAAACAGGGGTACTTTCGTCACAAAGCCTTCTATCCCCGCTTTACCCGATTCACCAGTCCGTTGAGACTGCAGCGACTGGTAGCATGGTGAGCGAGTGATGGATTTCCCCACTCAAAGTTGCAAGGAGCGGTTTTGCTGGCCCCCTTTAAGGCTATTACTATAGTGCTCCCCAAATTGAATACTGAAAAAAAGGCTGAATTTTTTATATCTTCACATACGAGAAAAAACCCTCGGTGCCGAGAAATTTTTGCTCCAACTGTTGGCTGGGGGAATTAAAAGAATTTTGGTCATTTCGTATAGTCTAGTATGGAACTTCGCCTCTTTTTTTTATCGAAAACACATTATTAAAAAGTTATTTGTTTCTCTCTCCTCTTTTCGTGTTATTGATATATTAATTTTTTATTTTATTTTATTATTATTTATTTATTATTAAATTTTTATTTTATTATTTATTATTTTTATTTATTATTTTATATTTTTATTATTATTATTTTATCACATTTATATTCTCTTCATATTATTATTTTTATTATTTTATTATTTATTATTATATTATTTTTTATTTTTATTTTTATTATTATTATTATTATTTCGCAAAAATTGATATGAAGGAATGTGAACGAGTTAAGTCAAAAAAAATTTCTTGATAGGATGCTATTGCTAAATGCTGATTTCGCGTGAATATGGTGTTTGACTTTTTGTGTGTGTGTGTGTGTGTCTGTGCGTTCATCTCTTCTCTTCAAAACCCACACACAACAGTGGTAGATAGATAGATAATAGATAGATGTAGATAGATAGATAGATGATAGATGAAGAAGATAGAAGATAGAGAGGTGTGTGTGTTTTTGGAGAGAGAGAGAGAGGAGGGGAAGAGAAGAGAGAGGAGAGAGAGAGAGGAGAGAGATTTGTATGGTGTCATTTTTGATTTCCGAAGTGGAAGGGGGTGTTTCATGACGAAATACGTATTTTTTTAAAAAAGCCAGGGGTGTTTACATTCTTCGCTTTGTAAGTTTGAAATTCCTTTGTTCGATTGACATTCAATGCTGCAGGTGCCCTTTGTCTTTTCCTCAGTTCCCCAAACTCAATCAATTATTCGTTCGTGATTTCTAAAAAACAAACTATTAAAAAGATTTGCGGGTTTGAAACTACCATGCAAATTTCTTTAAAAAGTATGTAAATTTTTTTTTTTTCTTTTATTTTTACAAATGTGATGTGTAAGACATTTTCGTTGGCACCACTTATACTGAGCATGCACGCCGTGGGGCATGGTTAGTGTTTTGCTGTTTGGATCAATAAAATTTCTTATTCTGCATTCTTTGGGGAAAGCGTTATGAACGATGCCAACTTTTTTTGTGCGCGCATGCTAAGGTTCAAAAAAAACCATAGTTTCGAACGCTTTGGGAAATTTTTAAATAAAGTTTCGCCAAAGGGGGACAGTTGCAAAATGAGTTATCTTCCCTGTCTTTTTTAACCAATAGCTCGTTTTGCCCTCATTGAATTTAAACTTGTTGTTTGCCATCCATACTTTAAAATTTTTCTAGATAGTCATGTGCGAGGGCGCTCTTTTTTTTTTCGATATTTTTGATGAGATGGGGTGAAATCTGGGTATCATCGGCGTAAAAATGTGCTGAGACAGAAAGGGCGCGTGTGGGGCTTAAAGGGGTTTGTGACATTGTTTAAAATTAAGGGCAAGCACTGAACCCTGTGGAACCCAAAATTTGCTTTGTTGCTGGGGAAAGGGGAATATTTATGGGAACGCGCTATGACCTAAATCGAGTAGATGAAAACCATTCTAAAGCTTTGTCTCCGATTCCAAAAAGCCCCTGCTGTCGTCAAGTAGTTTGCGTGGGTTCCAGTTCCCGAGCAATAGTATTACATTTTCGTTTTAGTCAAGTAGGGTTTTAAAGTGCTGTTTTTGTGCGTGTGATTGCTTATGGGGGGATTGAAAAAAAAAATGAGATTGTTGAAATTTATGTAGTTTTTGGACCCTTTTACAAAAGGTCTCTTATTAATTTTGAAAAGAAATGAAGGGGTTTGAGTGGCCCCTAGTTTTTTAAAAGATCACTGTTAAATTTTTTTTTTCAAGGTGGAGTAATTAGAGTTTTTTTTAAAGCAGGTTGAATGTCTGCATTTGGATGACTTCTTGAATCGAAGTGTAGCAGGTGCGACTTCCTTTCATTTCTTTCAAAAGCCCCCGTTGGTACAACATCAAATGTCACTGTTTTTGGGGGTTCCTTTAAATTTAAATTTATAACCTCTTATAGTGAACCAAAGCAGAAATGGGACAATGGCATGATATAGGCGGAAGC